>NC_138776.1:10275953-10513453 GCF_965119305.1 Pelophylax lessonae | reverse complement strand
TTTTTTTTTTTAAGAGCGACAGAATTTTATTTTGCTGATATTTATCAGTCATGGGGGGAGGGGGGTTATTATTTACAATAAAAAGGGAGAAGAAACTATTTCTTTTTTCTTTTATAAATCATTGTTGATAAAAATGTCAGGACAGCGTGGACACTGCCGCAAAATGGACGTCCCTAGGCAATCTCTCATATTTTACCACATTTTTATTTTTTAAATAAAGAATCGTGGTATTGAGGGGGTTAATAATGATTTTGAATACATTTTAACAAATTTCAATTTGCCTACATAACCTGAGTGCAAATCTTCCATAATTAGTGGAAAAAAAGTTGCATTGTGTGCAATGGCTAGACATTATGGCTAAAGCCCCCCCACTGCATACACACTCTCCACTCCATCAGTGCGTTTCAGTTGCACTTTAAACCTTCAAACTCTATTATTGCTACCTCCATGGTGCAGCCTGAAGATACTCTGCCCTACTGACACCGCCCACTGCCCTACTGACACTGTCCACTGCTCTACTGACACCGTCCACTGCCCTACTGACACCGCCCACTGCTCTACTAACACATCCACTGCCCTACTGACAGCGTCCACTGCCCTACTGACACCGTCCACTGCTCTACTGACACCGTCCACTGCCCTACTGACACCGTCCACTGCTCTACTGACACCATCATCTGCCCTACTGACACCATCCACTGCTCTACTGACACCATCCACTGCTCTGACACTGTCCACTGCTCTACTAACACCGTCCACTGCTCTACTGACACCAACCTCTGCCCTACTGACACCATCCACTGCGCTACTGACACCGTCCACTGCTCTACTGACACCGTCCACTGCTCTACTGACACTGTCCTCTGTCCTACTGACACCCTCCACTGCTCTACTGACACCTTCCATTGCCCTACTGACACCATCCTCTGTCCTACTGACACCCTCCACTGCTCTACTGACACGGTCCTCTGCTCTACTGACACCGTCCTTTGCTCTACTGAAACCATCCACTGCTCTACTGACACCGTCCACTGCCCTACTGATACCGTCCACTTCTCTACTGACACCGTCCTCTGCCCTACTGACACCGTCCTCTGCCCTACTGATACCGTCCACTACTCTACTGACACCGCCCACTGCCCTACTGACACCGTCCACTGCCCTACTGACACCGTCCACTGCCCTACTGACACCATCCTCTGTTCTACTGACACCCTCCACTGCCCTTCTGACACCGTCCACTGCTCTACTGACATCATCCACTGCCCTACTGACACCGTCCACTGCTCTACTGACACCGTCCACTGCCCTACTAACACCATCCTCTGTTCTACTGACATCCTCCACTGCCCTACTGACACCGTCCACTGCTCTACTGACATCGTCCACTGCCCTACTGACACCGTCCTCTGCTCTACTGACACCGTCCACTGCTCTACTGACACCATCCTCTGCTCTACTGACACCATCCACTGCCCTACTGACACCGTCCACTGCTCTACTGATACTATCTACTGCCCTACTGACACTGTCCACTACCCTACTGACACCGTCCACTACCCTACTGACACCATCCACTGCCCTACTGACACCCTCCACTGCCCTACTGACACCGTCCACTGCTCTACTGACACTCTCCACTGCTCTACTGACACCATCCACTGCTCTACTGACACCGTCCTCTGCCCTACTGACACCGTCCTCTGCCCTACTGACACCGTCCACTGCCCTACTGACACCATCCTCTGCCCTACTGACACCGTCCTCTGCCCTACTGATACCGTCCACTACTCTACTGACACCGCCCACTGCCCTACTGACACCGTCCACTGCCCTACTGACACCATCCTCTGTTCTACTGACACCCTCCACTGCCCTACTGACACCGTCCACTGCTCTACTGACATCATCCACTGCCCTACTGACACCGTCCTCTGCTCTACTGACACCGTCCACTGCTCTACTGACACCGTCCACTGCCCTACTGACACCATCCTCTGTTCTACTGACACCCTCCACTGCCCTACTGACACCGTCCACTGCTCTACTGACATCATCCACTGCCCTACTGACACCGTCCTCTGCTCTACTGACACCGTCCACTGCTCTACTGACACCATCCACTGCCCTACTGACACCATCCACTGCTCTACTGATACCATCCACTGCCCTACTGACACTGTCCACTACCCTACTGACACCGTCCACTACCCTACTGACACCATCCACTGCCCTACTGACACCCTCCACTGCCCTACTGACACCGTCCACTGCTCTACTGACACTCTCCACTGCTCTACTGACACCATCCACTGCTCTACTGACACCGTCCTCTGCCCTACTGACACCGTCCTCTGCCCTACTGACACCGTCCTCTGCCCTACTGACACCATCCACTGCTCTACTGACACCATCCTCTGCTCTACTGACACCATCCACTGCTCTACTGACACCATCCACTGCTCTACTGACACCATCCTCTGCCCTACTGACACCGTCCTCTGCTCTACTGACACCGTCCTCGGCCCTACTGACACCATCCACTGCTCTACTGACACCATCCTCTGCTCTACTGACACCATCTACTGCTCTACTGACACCATCCTCTGCTCTACTGACACTGTCCTCTGCTCTACTGACACCCTCCACCGCTCTACTGACACCTGTATCCAGCCCATAATAAAACCATTTTATTCCTGTCTATAGACTGTATACACACAGCTTTAACAGCTGGATGAGGTTTCTGATTTTTTAACTCCAACTGACAAAATTCAAATCTGCCGGTCTGGTAAACAACTGTCAGATTTTGGCAAAAAAGAAAATTTTTTTATCTTGGTGTGTGTGTAAGGGCCGGTTCACACTCTTGCGAGTGCGGCGATCGCATGTAATATAGGAGCGCACTGCTCCTTCATTACATGCGATCGGATGTGCGGATGCGAATTCAGCCATACACTTTGTATGGCTAAATTCGCACTGCACCCACACAAAAGACGCACAGGACCCTTTTTTCCAGCCGCATCAGGATCGGATCGCACAGTGGTTCACACTTGTGCGATCCGATCCTGTGCGAACTGTCAGATCGCACTGCGATATGCGATCAAACTGGGGGTGTATAGACACACACAGTATATATGCAGTGTATATGTGTGTGCGTGTATGTATTTATATACAGTATATATATATATATATATATATATATATATAAATACACACACACACATATTGTATATGTGTGTGTATATATATATATATATATATACTGTATATGTATGTGTGGATCTATATATACACTATATATCTATCTATATATACATCTACTGTGTGTATGTATATATATATATATACATATATATATATATATATATATATATATATATATATATATATATATCCTGTATATGTATGTGTGTATATATATATATATATATATATATATATATATATATATATAGCGCCTACAGTTTACGCAGCACTTTAAAACATAAATATCTATATATGCTATGTTGATGACACCCATTAAGTTGCCTTGCAGTGATGAGCATTACATTTTACTATTAGACTCGGGTCACACCTATTGGGGGGTTTTTAGTGCGTTTGCTGAACCCCAGGAATGCATGGCAATCCATGTGACATTATTTCCTATGGCTCCCAGTCACATCTATGTCATTTCCTGCATTGTGTTTTTGGAAAGATCCAAGGACTTTTTATTACACACAGAGTAATGCTTTTTAGGTCATTAGACTTCAATGAAAGTGGAAGAAAAACGCATGAGAAACGCTTGTATGTGGGATTGTTGTTCGTTTTTGCTGGGGTTTTGTGTTAAAAAAAAAAAAAAAAAAATGTAGCAAATATTTGCTGGAAAACATACAAAAAAATGGGCACCCAGAGGTGAAAACTCAGCCAAATATTACTTACCATCATCGTCATCTGGATTTCTGTTTTTGTGGCATCCGAAGAGACAGATTCTGCCTATGGCAGCCCTGATCCTCTTCAAAATTGCCCTGGCCCCACCCCGTTTAGGGGCGGTAGCGGTGGGCGGTGCATTTGTCTGGCGCTCCCCTGTTAATGGGCGCACGTTTAGTAATAAAAGGGAATCTTCTTGGTTGGTGTTCAGAAGATTCTTCTCCTTGTAACCGTTCTTTCTCTGGAATTGTGTCATTGTTCTAATAGAATCAGTAACACTGCAGAGATAGAGAAATCGCTTCCTGCTCGGTCAGAGACAACTCAGCAAGTGAGCTGCAGCTGCTGTGTGTGACCTTTATATAAGGGGAAAAAGGGGAGGGGCTATCACTCTGTATGCAAATGAGGTCACATGACCTTGTGTGTAACTGACAAAATTCAGACCTGCCAGCCTGAAAATAACTGCCAGTTTTTTTTTTTTTTTTTTTTAAAACAATCTTTATTGTGGTGTGTGTGAGGCTCAATGTACAAAGCTAACACATTACCATAAAGATCCGTCCTTATTCATTTTTTTCATCATTTTTGTTTTATTTTTTTTGAGAGCGACAGAATTTTATTTTGCTGATATTTATCAGTCATGGGGGGAGGGGGGTTATTATTTACAATAAAAAGGGAGAAGAAACTATTTTTTTTTTTTCTTTTATAAATCATTGTTGATAAAAATGTCAGGACAGCGTGGACACTGATTGCCGCTAAATGGACGTCCCAAAGTAATCTCTCATTTTTATTTTTTTTTAAATGAAGAATCGTGGTATTGAGGGGGTTAAATAATGATTTTGAATACATTTTAACAAATTTAAATTTGCCTACATAACCTGAGTGCAAATCTTCCTTAACCTCCCTGGCGGTATGATTCTGTCAGGAATTCTGTACCAAAAGCAGTACAATTTTTTGCATGGAAATTTGGCGTTATGTATTATAGGCCTACAATTCTTAGTAATTACTGACTTAAACCTGACCAAAACAAGAGTCTAGTAGACATCCCAGATGTGATCAATTTGAAACACAAACGCATGAATTATAATCTAATCAATAATATAATTTTATGATATAATATATAATATATATAATATTATATATATATATATATTATATAATAAAATTATATTATTGATTAGATTATAATTTATGCATTATATTATATATATATATATATATATATATATATATATATATATATAGATGTGTGTATATATATGTACATACATACACACATCTATATATATATATATATATACATACATACACATATATATATATATATAATATAAATGTTATGTGTGTGTTTGTGTTTTGTGCAACGTTCAATGTTTGAATTTCCCTCCCAGTTCCGCTCCCATGCAGCATTGCTGCTGCAGGGAACGGAACTAGGAAGTCATCACACTGACGGAGGACGGACGAGCGGCGGGGATCTCAGACGGCTGGCGATCTCAGCAATGGGAGATCATCGCTGGATCGCCAGGAGAAGGAAAGAGACCGCTGCGCGCTCTGCCCATCCACCCCGAGCGTGACTCTGGGATACCGATCCTAGCATAGACGATCCACCCCGAGTCACGCTCGGGGATACCGCTAGGAGGGTTAATAAGTGGAAAAAAAGTTGCATTGTGTGCAATGGCTAGACATTATGGCTAAAGCCCCCCCACTACATACACACTCTCCACTCCATCAGTGCCTTTCAGTTGCACTTTAAACCTTCAAACTCTATTATTGCTCCTTCCTTGGTGCAGCCTGAAGATCCTCTGCCCTACTGATACCATTCACTGCTCTACTGACACCGTCCTCTGCCCTACTGACACTGTCCACTGCTCTACTGACACCGTCCACTGCTCTACTGACACCGTCCACTGCCCTACTGACACCGTCCTCTGCCCTACTGACACCATCCACTGCTCTACTGACACCTTCCACTGCCCTACTGACACCGTCCACTGCCCTACTGACACCGTCCTCTGCCCTACTGACACCGTCCACTGCTCTACTGACACCGTCCACTGCCCTACTGACACCGTCCACTGCTCTACTGACACCGTCCTCTGTCCTACTGGCACCGTCCTCTGCCCTACTGACACCATCCACTGCTCTACTGACACCTTCCACTGCCCTACTGACACCGTCCACTGCCCTACTGACACCGTCCTCTGCCCTACTGACACCGTCCACTGCTCTACTGACACCGTCCACTGCCCTACTGACACCCTCCACTGCATTGCTGACACCGTCCTCTGCTCTACTGACACCGTCCACTTCCCTACTGATGCCGTCCACTGCCCTACTGATACCCTCCACTGCCCTACTGACACCGTCCACTGCCCTACTGACATCATCCTCTGCTCTAACACCATCCACTGCTCTACTGACACTGTTAACTGCCCTACTGATACCCTCCTCTGCCCTACTGACACCATCCATCTACTGCTCTACTGACACCACCCTACTATTATGTCCACTGCTCTACTGATACCCTTCACTGCTCTACTGACACCGTCCACTGCTCTACTGATGCCGTCCACAGCTCTACTGACACCAATCTCTGCTCTACTGATGCCGTCCACTGTACTACTCTCACCATCCTCTGCCCTACTGCTCCGAGCCAACATCTGTGTAGATCGTGCTGTGCCCGGATATGCTGGCTGTGTTGCAGCCTCCCCTGATTCCTGGAGGGTATGAAGTACACCTTTTCCATCCTGTAAGTTATCGATTGTCACATTAAAGTTACTACTTATACTGCACTCAGATTGGCGCTTCTGCTGTTTGTTTTATGCTATCCAGAGACTCCTTCATCTCCCAGAAGCTTCCTTTTGTTTGTGCTGGATTTTGCTGCTATCCCTGCTGTTACACTGTGCTCCCTGCCAGACTTTATTTCAGGCTGTTACTTTTGAAGAAAACGTCTCTTTCACCCATGCGCCATCTACCCCATTTTACTCTTTGGTTCCTACTGATACTGTCCACTGCTCTACTGACACCATCTTCTGCTTTTCTGATACTGTCCACTGCCCTACTGACACCATCCACTGCTCTACTGACACCATCCTCTGCTCTACTGACACCATCCACTGCTCTACTGACACCGTCCACTGCTCTACTGACACCAATCTCTGCCCTACTGACACTGTCCACTGCCCTACTGATACTCTTTGGTTCCTACTGATACTGTCCACTGCTCTACTGACACCATCCTCTGCTTTTCTGATACTGTCCACTGCCCTACTGACACCATCCACTGCTCTACTGACACCATCCTCTGCTCTACTGACACCATCCACTGCTCTACTGACACCGTCCACTGCTCTACTGACACCAATCTCTGCCCTACTGACACTGTCCACTGCCCTACTGACACCATCCACTGCCCTACTGACACCATCCTCTGCCCTACAGATACCGTTAACTGCTCTACTGATACCGTCCACTGCTCTACTGACACCGTCCATTGCTTTACTGATACTGTCCACTGCTCTACTGACACCATCCACTGCTCTACTGATACTGAGGTTGAAAAAAGACACCAGTCCATCCAGTTCAACCTACGATGTGTGTGTGTGTTTGCTGTTAACCGTACATTGTATACCCCTCTATGTTGTGGTCTTTAAGGTGCCCATTTAATAGTTTTTTGAAACTATCAATGCTCCCTGCTGATACGACTGTTTGCGGAAGAGAATTCCACATCCTTACTGCTCTGACAGTGAAGACCCCCTGCGTATTTTAAGGTTAAGCCTTTCCTCTAGTTTTAGTGAGTGGCTACGTGTCTTATTGAATTTCCTTTCTCTGAATAGGTTTTTCCAAATGCTAGGGTTGCCAGTACAATATTTGTACATTGATATCATATCCCCCCTCAATCGTCTCTTCTCCAGAGAGAATAAGTCCAGTGCTTGTAGTCTTTCCTCATAGCCGATGCCCTCCATTCCCCTAATTATTTTTGTTGCCCTTCTCTGGACTTTCTCCAGTTCCAGCAGAGCAGCAGGTATCACTGTTCTACTGATACCGTCCACTGCTCTACTGACACCGTCCACTGTTCTACTGATACTGTCTACTGACACCATCCACTGCTCTACTGACACCATCCACTGCTCTACTGATACCATCCACTGGTCTACTGACACCATCCTCTGCCCTACTGACACTGTCCACTGCTCTACTGACACTGTCCTTTGCTCTACTGATACCGTCTACTGCTCTGCTAACATCAATCTCTGCTTTACTGACACCGTCCACTGCTCTATTGCACCGTCCTCTGCCCTACTGACACCGTCCACTGCTCTACTGACACCATCCTCTGCCCTACTGACACTGTCCACTGCTCTACTTACACCGTCCTCTGCTCTACTGACACCATCCTCTGCCCCACTGACACTGTCCACTGCTCTACTGACACCATCCTCTGCTCTACTGACACCGTCCACTGCTCTACTTACACCATCCTCTGCCCTACTGACACCATCCACTGCTCTGCTGACTGACGCTGTCCCCTTTTAAGGTAGGTTAATTTTATATTTTTACAGTGACATTTGTTTTATATTTTTCTCAGTTTTCCTTACTATTTAGTTAGGCCTTGCTAGTTAATTTCTGAATCCCGGTGATCTTTGATTTCTTTTATGTTGTTCAGGTAGATCTCCAGTTCAAAGCTTGCCTAACCCCCTTTTAAATGAATATATGAAAAGAGAAATTAAAATGTGACTACTTGTGAAATTGACTATATTATTAGAGGTGTACAAAATGGTATGGCGGCTACAAAGATCTGCGGTCAGTGGGTAACATTGTATAAATGGATTTTTGTAAAATCTTACCGTAAAATCCTTTTCTCTTAGCTCATCGACAGACGTAGTCCTCGGTGATACACCACCTTCGGGTTATGTTACCTCCGCAGGAGCAGGACTAGACAGGAAATAAAATGCTCTGGCCACACCCTAGGGGCAGTCCCAGAGGGTATATCCTCTCTCTCCCTGCCTCAGCAAATCAGTTATGTGAAAAAGCAGTGCTTAGAGAATTTAACCCAACCCAACTCCAAAACAGAGGGGCGGGGACTACGTCTGTCGATGAGCTAAGAGAAAAGGATTTTACGGTAAGATTTTACAAAAATCCATTTTTCTCTAGCGCTCATCGACAGACGTAGTCCTCGGTGATACACCACCTTCGGGACGTCCCAGAGCAGTATCACAACTGAGGGGTGGGAAAATGGAAATCAATCCCAATCTAGAAGGCCCAACCGGTGCCAACTAGAAGTTTACAATGCTCATCCTTAATGATGAGACTCAACCAAAAAAAGAGAAAACAACAATTTTGTAAAGGTATGTACCGACGACCAGGTGGCCGCCTTACATACCTGGACCACTGACGCCTGATGGCGAAAGGCCCAGGAAGTACTGAGCGCTCGAGTGGAGTGCGCCCTAACAGGGAACGGAGGACTCTGACCCTTAATAGAATAAGCCTGTACCACCGTTTGTCTAATCCATTTGGCAATGGTCGCGGCAGATGCAGGCAAACCCTTTCTGGGGCCATCCGTGATCACAAAAAGTGAATCCGTCTTACGGAATGATTCCGTAGCTTTCAGGTATACCCTGATTGCCCGAACCACATCTAAGGAATGCAACGCATGTTCCCAATGATGCTTGGGCTGAGGACACAAGGAAAGGTAGTACAATATCTTCATTCAGATGAAAATCTGAAACCACCTTGGGAAGAAAAGATGGCTTAGGATGAAGTACTACCTTATCCCTATGAATCACTAGGTATGGTGACTGGCATGATAATGCAGCCAGTTCTGACACCCTGCGAGCAGAAGTAATAGCCACCAAGAAGGCCACCTTCTGGGATAGAGTAAGCAAGGGAATCTCCCTGATGTTTTCAAAGGGAGGTTTCTGTAGAACCGACAAAACCAAATTAAGATCCCAGGGCGGTAAGGGCGCGCGGACTGGAGGAGCCAGGTGCCGCACCCCCTGGATGAAATTCCGCACCAAGGATTTGGTAGCTAAAGGCTTCTGAAAGAAGATTGCTAATGCTGAAACTTGACCCTTGATGGTGCTCAAGGCTAGCTTCTGCTCAACCCCTTGTTGCAAAAAGGCCAATATTCGAGTCACCGAATAGGTACGTGGAGGAAATCCTAAAGATTCGCACCACGCAATATAAGTCTTCCATGTGTGATAATAGACTTTGCTGGAAGTCGCTTTCCTTGCTTTAATAAGGGTAGGAATGACTGAAGTAGACAAACCTCTGTCCTTCAGTACTTGGGTCTCAATGGCCAGGCCATTAAAACCAGCGACTGTAAAGCACGAAGGTAAATTGGTCCTTGAGACCACAGACACTCCCTGAGACGAAGTTCCCACGGAACGTCTGCGACTAACATGTCCAAGTCGGCCAGGCCGGCTTGAGGAGGCCAGCCTAGAATTTCTAGGACCACTGGCGCTGATTGGATCTGAACCAGGCGTCCCTAGAGGTATCTGGCCCCGACCATCCGAGAAAGTCTGGTCGTTTTCTGTTCCCACACATTTATCAGATACCTGATTGCTATCAGGAAGGGTGATCTTTTCTGGTTGAACCTCAGGGACCGAAGTCACCCGACTAGAGGCTACTTGGCCTATCTGGTCAACCAGATCCCATTCCTGTGAGGTATAGGGACTAATCTTAGGAAAAGGTAAAGGAAAAGATCTTTTCAGGGAACGGTAACTACCGCTTCCTGTGGTACTTAAATGTTGGAAGGGAAGAATCGCACCGGTAGTAGTGGTTGATGCTCGATCTAATGTCCTGAATACCGGTGAAAACGTCCCCCCACCCTGAAACCGGGTGGGGGCGAACCTTCAGGCTGTGTACTCCTTTGCTTCGGGTTTGGCTGGGTTGGTCCCCTTCTTGAACCCTACTGGAGGAGTCTTGCCTTTCCCGCTAGTACCAGCCGGGCGCCCTTTATGGGCGGTAAAGAAAGGTCCTCGCTTGTTGCGAGGTCCCTTAGCTTTTGCAGCCTGTGGCAAAAAAGTGCTCTTGCCCCCAGTGGCATCCTTAATGATTTCATCTAGGTTGGCTCCAAATAGACGATTCCCCTGAAAGGGGAGATTGGTCAAGGTCTTTTTGGAACCTAGGTCAGCTGACCAGCATTTTAACCACAGCACACGTCTGAGGATCACTGCTAACTTAGATGCATGCCCTAATAGGGGAGTAGTGTCCAAGGCTGCGTCACAGATAAACCGTAGCCCTTGTATGATCTGTTCCATCAAATCAGATGTCTCCTGGGGAATATCTTTTTCCCTAAGATCTTGGCGTACCATTTTCGCCCATTCCGTAAGTGTCTGGGAAACTAGACCAATAACGATTACTGGTCTAAATGCTGACCCTATCAGAGAAAAGATAGTGCGGGACTCTGCTTCTATCTTTCGATCCACCGGATCCTTAAAGGACGAAGTGTCCTCCACTGGAATAACCGTGGCTTTATTCAGCCTGGAAATAGGCGGATCCACGACTGGTGGTACCGTCCATTTCTTAATGATGGATTCCTCAAACGGATAGCGTCTAGCAATACGCTAGGAAATAGTAAAGGTACGTTTAGAATGCTCCCATTCTCCTTTAATCTGATTACCAAAACATTTAGGTACAGGAAAAGCCTTCGCCGTCTTGATGGGCTTATTAGTCCCAAAAGGCCTCTCTGTTTCAGTTGCCTCTGCCGGTAAAGCCTCAAGCTTTAAGGTTTCTGGCACTGCCACAACTAGTGCGTCCACCAATGCTTCTTCCTGAATTATTGCATGGGGATATGGCGTGGTTGGCGGTACCGGCCCTGGCGGACCGCGTGGCCGTTCGGGAGGCCTGCTATTAGCTGGAGATCTGATTTGGAAGGCAGTCTACATGTCCGTGGCTTCTGACTGGTAGGTAGCTTATACTTAACCCATAAGATTCCCAGAATGCCACAGATTACATTTTTAAAACATGTATACAATAGATTGTTAGCTCCCAAGCCAAGCCTCCTGGCTTTTGCACACATAAATCACACTCAAAGTAGGAGGATTTGTGACATGTTATAGGATAGAAAGGACTCTTTCTTACCATACAGAGAGGGGCCCGCGTTCACCACAAAACCCGTCAGGGAAAAAGGGGGAACATACTACTCACCATACCGGAACCAGGCGGGCACCAACTCCTGACAGTACCCCTCTCCACCGGGGCGGGAGGGCTGTCGACCGATACGGAAGCCGTGACTCATGGTCTTTGGCGTTTCGGCGAGACGTTTAACTCGCGTGGACAGTCCTTTAATGGGACTTTGTCGCGGCCGACCCAGCGCGGAGCTATGGCCTGCACGCGCTCGTAGGCTGAACTGGGGTGACCACCGGATCTCAACATCCAGCCCGTCGCCCAGTTCAGCTTTCTTGCTTGAAGATCTCACAGGAACACTGGAGAAAAAAGCTGTCTAAAAAATCTTTTTAAGAAAAAAATCTTGCCAGGACCTAAGATCCCAGCAAGGTGTCTAGGTCCTTACTCCTAACTAGACAGAAAATAACTGATTTGCTGAGGCAGGGAGAGAGAGGATATACCCTCTGGGACTGCCCCTAGGGTGTGGCCAGAGCTTTTTAATTTCCTGTCTAGTCCTGCTCCTGCGGAGGTAACATAACCCGAAGGTGGTGTATCACCGAGGACTACGTCTGTCGATGAGCGCTAGAGAAAAGTGGTTTGGGAGGCACATAATCGACAGCCAGCTCTGCATGACACTGAAAAATGAAAACCCACTGAATACCGGAGACTGATGCACTTCACACATCTGTGTCTGCCTTACAGAATAAACCTGAATGACTAATGAATGACATTAAGTCAGGGGGACAAGGAAAAAGGAATATTTAGGCAAAGCAGACAAGATCAGGAGTCAGTGACAGAAAATCATTATCTTCTAGTAGTGCAATGACAGAGGAAATTTTTTCCTCCACCTGCATTCCAATTACCTTTATGTGACCTCTGCCGCGTCAGCCGAAGCCAAAAGAGAGAAAATATTCCACGGCTTTGGCGGTGTACCCAATATCTCCTCAACATGAATAGAAAGTCCTGCTGATGGTGCATTCTTTCTGGAGAATATGGTTTATTGTAGAGGTCAATCCATTTATACTTGGGCCTGATGCATAAAGGAAACACAGTAACGTGCCTTGGGTTAAATGTTAGGTATGGCAACATTTTGCAGCGCAATTTATTCACGTTAAATAATTGGTGCCCGGGGACACACCTCCTTTTTTCATGCAGTTTCCTGGAGGTGAAGGCATTGAGGTGGACTACAACTCTCGTCTAGTTCCTGGTCTTCTCCTTCCTTCCCCTCCATCCGTCCTCTACTCTGATCTCACCTTTCATTTCCTCCCTTCTCGTTTTCTTTCCTCTCTCCTCATCCTCTTCTCTATTCACCTATCTGCTCCTGCCCTCTCGTCCCTTTGCTTCTTCTCTCCGCTCTCATTTCTTCCTTTACTTCTCCTCTCCCATCTCTTATTCTCTCCCCTCTTTCTTTGCTTCTTCTCTCCTCTCTTCCCTTTGCTTCTTCTCCCCCCTCTCATCTCTTTCTTTGCTTCTTCTCTCCTCTCTCTTCACTTTGCTTCTTCTCTCTTCTACTCTCATCCCTTTGCTTCTTCTCTCTTCCCTTTGATTTTTTTTTTCCTCTCCTCCCTTCCCTTTGCTTCTTCTCTCCACTCCTCCCCTTGCTTCTTCTCACCCCTTCTTTCTTCCCTTTTCTTCTTCTCTCCTCCCTTTGCTTCTTCTCTCCTCTCTCTTTCCTTTGCTTCTTCTCTCCACTCTCATCTCATCCCTTTGCTTCTCCTCTCCACTCTCATCTCATCCCTTTGCTTCTTCTCTCCACTCTCATCTCATCCCTTTGCTTCTTCTCCCCCCTCTCATCTCTTTCTTTGCTTCTTCTCTCCTCTCTCTTCACTTTGCTTCTTCTCTCTTCTCCTCTCATCCCTTTGCTTCTTCTCTCCACTCCTCCCCTTGCTTCTTCTCGCCCCTTCTTTCTTCCCTTTGCTTCTTCTCTCCTCCCTTTGCTACTTCTCTCTTCCCTTTGCTTCTTCTCTCCTCTCTCTTTCCTTTGCTTCTTCTCTCCACTCTCATCTCATCCCTTTGCTTCTCCTCTCTTCTCTTTGATTTTGTTTTTCTCCTCTTCTTTCTTTCATTTGCTTCTTCTTTCCTCCTCTCCCTTTTCTTTTTCCAAATATAATTTTATTAAAGATTGAATGTGGATTAACAATTCTCATACATTACAGGTGTAACAGGGAAGAGCCGACCGGCCGGCGGCTTGTTACATTTACGCTCCCCATTCATCGATACTGTGTGAATTTTACTCTTTATTTTAAAATGATTAAACCAACAGTTTTACACTATGGGGTGTTTGTATATTCATTTACATATGTGATCTGGGGATTGATGACTATCCTGTGAGATCTATCTATCATCTTTGGAGATATTGGATATCGGGTCCTAAATACTGGATTGTCCTGGATCTGGGGTCATCTCCCTTTGTTTGGCTATATCTTTACTGGCATCTGGTAAGCGGTTGGCATTATTGGGTGACTGTCACTATCCACTATTGATGTAGTCCGGCTCACTTTCTGGATGGTCCATATTATTTCTATCCTGCTCTTTTAAAATTGATTCTGGTAAGCAGTTGGTGCTTTCGGTGGTGGTCATCATCCTGTTTGGCTTATTATCTTATAGTTCTGGTAAGCAGTTGGTACACTTGGTGGTGGGTCATTTGGTGTACTTTCTGCGGTATTCCTTTTGGTCTTCTCACAATTCTGGTGGGATTATAATACATTATACATGTGTACTTTTTGGGCTCCCTATTTTTGTATATACATTGTATCAGTATTGCGCTATGGGACCCTTTCTTTTTCCACACGTACGATGCAATATCGGTTGAGGTCCTACATTCTTGGGAACACAACGGATCATCTTAAACGAGGGAGACATTCTGGTGTCATTGGGAATAAATCTTTGGCTCATTATTCACCAAAAATCTGGTAAGCAGATTGAATCACCTGAGGAGGCCCTATAGCAGTTGAAGATCTGTGTACATTAAAGAATACATTTGTATCCAGAGACTATTGGGACTTTATATTTACACGTGTGATCATAGCACGTAATATTAATTTTAGCGCAGCTTATTATAATTTAATCACAGGTGTAATAACTTCACCAATATTACATAAATAAACAAATGGAGAAGCGAAAATTCCTTCTCCTCTTAATACAATCACTGTGGTATCATTTCTGTTCCCCATTGCAGGGACATTGTAACCATATTACTCTCACCCACATTTTCCCTTTACCTACTAAAGAAAAGATAAAGAAAAAAGAAAAGGAAACGAGAAGAAGAAGAAGAAGAGGAAAAAAATAAAAAAATGTATAAAGAACCAATGGCAATCCACAATCATTTCAAAACCCCTTCACCCCATAAGGGTCATCCCCTCTTCCGAGAGGACAAACATATTCCATGCTTCCCACGTTCGGTTATATCTCTCTCTTTTATGATTTGCTGTTAGTATTAAATCCTCCATCTTATTTATTTCCTCTTTCTTTATCCAGTCCGTTACGGTTGGTGGAGTATTCTTTTTCCATCCCAACGGGATGCATGATCTAGCTGCATTTGATAAGTGGCTCACAATCGATCCCTTATATTTTTTGGTTGAAGTTTTTGTTAACCCTAGAAGAAAAAAGGCCGGGTCAACTGGGATCTCCTCCTCTGTAAATTTCTGTATAATTTTTCTAACCTCTTCCCAAAAACCCGTTATTTTAGGACATGTCCAAAATATATGTAATATTGTATTCTCTCTTCGAGAGCTTCTTCTCTCCTCTTTTCTCCTCCCTTTGCTTCTTCTCTTTTATACTCTCTTTCCTTTGCTTCTTCTTCTCTCAGCTACAGTTAGGTCCATATAAAGTATCTCACAAAAGTGAGTACACCCCTCACATTTTTGTAAATATTTTATTCTATCTTTCCATGTGACAACACTGAAGAAATGACACTTTGCTACAATGTAGTGAGTGTACAGCTTGTATAACAGTGTAAATTTGCTGTCCCCTCAAAATAACTCAACACACAGCCATTAATGTCTAAACCACTGGCAACAAACGTGAGTACACCCCTAAGTGACAATGTCCAAATTGGGCCCAATTAGCCATTTTCCCTCCCCGGTGTCATGTGACTCGTTAGTGTTACAAGGTCTCAGGTGTGAATGGGGAGCAGGTGTGTTAAATTTGGTGTGATCGCTCTCACTCTCTCATACTGGTCACTGGAAGTTCAACATTCCATCTCATGGCAAAGAACTCTCTGAGCACCTGAAAAAAAGAATTGTTGCTCTACATAAAGATGGCCTAGGCCAGTGATGGCAAACCTTGGCACCCCAGATGTTTTGGAACTACATTTTCCATGGTGCTCATGCACTCTGCAGTGTGGTTGAGCATCATGGGAGATGTCGTTCCAAAACATCTGGGGTGCCAAGGTTCGCCAGCACTGGCCTAGGCTATAAGAAGATTGCCAAGACCCTGAAACTGAGCTGCAGCACAGTGGCCAAGACCAGGGCAGCCATCAGAAATTTTGGGGCCCCTTACACAGCTTTAGGCCTGGTTGCCCCCCTCCTCCCCAGGCTTTAACAATCAACATTCCCCAGGGCCCATCCACTGGCTGTTCCACTGAATCTGCCCACTGGCTATCCCACAAAGGCCCGTCCTATGTCTTCCTCCTTCTACATCCCATGTCCTCCTTGTCCTTCTGCAGTTCCATCTCCACCATCCCATGTCCTCCTCCAGCCAAATCTCATCCATCCCATGTCCTCCTTCTCCTCCAGTCCAATCTCCTCCTCCAGTCCCATCTCCTCCTACCACAGGAGGGGGAAATAGGATAGGTGGGGGGCAGTGGGTTAGGAGGGGGAGGTGGGACAGGATAGGGCAGGCCGACTGGAGGAGGGGCAGTGGGAAAGGAGGGGGAGTGCCACAGGACAGCATGACAGAAGGGGGGGCAGTGTGACAGGAGGGGGGCAGTGTGACAGGCAGTGGGCAGCAGAACAGGAGAAGGAAGTGTCATGGGAGTAGGTCAGCAGGGGGAAGTGTCATGGAATGGGGGCAGCATCACAGGTGGGAGGCAGTGTCACAGGTGGGGGCAGCGTCACAGGTAGGGGGCAGCGTCACAGGTAGGGGGCAGCGTCACAGGTAGGGGGCAGCGTCACAGGTAGGGGGCAGCGTCACAGGTAGGGGGCAGCGTCACAGGTAGGGGTCAAATTGGTCTGCATGGCTGTTGTTCCAGAAGGAAGCCTCTTCTAAAGATGATGCACAAGAAAGCCCGCAAACAGTTTGCTGAAGACAAGCAGACTAAGGACATGGATTACTGGAACCATCTCCTATGGTCTGATGAGACCAAGATAAACTTATTTGGTTCAGATGGTGTCAAGCGTGTGTGGCGGCAACCAGGTGAGGAGTACAAAGACAAGTGTGTCTTGCCTACAGTCAAGCATGGTGGTGGGGGTGTCATGGTCTGGGGCATGAGTGCTGCCGGCACTGGGGAGCTACAGTTCATTGAGGGAACCATGAATGCCAACATGTACTGTGACATACTGAAGCAGAGCATGATCCTAGAAGCCAATCTCTGGATTGGAAGCCCTTTATTTTATATTATTCACTTACAACTTCCCAACACCCCATCTAAAGGCCTAAGGGCCCTCCAATTGTCTTTTAAATGTTGGTCAGCAAGCAGAAATACATCTATGGTTGTCTGTTCCATGGAATTAATCCACTAGGAAAAAAAAAACACATTCATTAGGTAGACCTACTCAAAAAATAATAATTTATTATCTGTAAAGTGACATCGGGATTACATGTCATTTATCACAATACAAGGAGAATATAATAACCCCAACAAGCTGTTTTTAAAAAAATTCACTGATTTGCCTAAACTTGTTGGAAAACATGGCCCGTTGGCTCCAGAGACGGGCACTTCAGGTGGCGGCTGGCACCCTTGTTCATCTTTTATGCGTAAACAGAAAACTAGACGGCCTCTGCCTAAATATTCAACAGTCTTACAGTCATCCCATTCGGGATATAGAATGGAATCAGGGATTGGGTTTTTTATTCTTTATTGGAAGATAAGCTTTAAAGTGGTTGTAAACCTCTGAAATAAAAAATGAACAAAGCACATCCCTCTATAGTGTGTACTTCAATCCAATTCAAAGCACCTAGTGTGATCCCCATATGATCTCTCCTCCTCCTGCTATCTGCATAGTCAACACCAAGCTGTCCTAGGAGCCCTCCCACCCCAGGACACAGAAGGCGATTGCCAGCCTCAGCTGTGCACGTTTTCCTATGAGACTGTGGAGAGGTGGGTGTGTCCTTTCCCTCAACTCAGGTCTCAGATTACACTCAGCTCCCATCTCTATGTTGTGCAGTGTGTGACATCAGATCATTACCCCGTGCCTTCTGGAGCTGAGAAATGCTGTGTAAATTCTGAACTTTGAACGGGTGTCTGGGAGAGAGGGCTGAAAGTCTATGCGGATGACAATCAATCCCGGGAGTCACCCCTCCGCCCCAGGAACACAGAAGATAATAGCCTCAGCTGTGCATGGTTCTCTATAAAGCTGTATAGAGCTGGGTGTGTCCTTTCCCTCCGCTCAGGTCTTAGATTACACTCAGCTCCCTGCTCTATGTACTGCGACATCAAATCAGCACCCCCTGCGTTCTGGAGCTGAGAAATGCTGTGTAAATTCTGAACTTTGAACGGGTGTCTGGGAGAGAGGGCTGAAAGTCTATGCGGAGGCCAAGCAATCCCGGGAGCCCCCCCCCCCTCCGCCCCAGGAACACAGAAGATAATAGCCTCACCTGTTCATGTTTCTCTATGAGGCTGTGTAGAGGTGGACGTGTCCTTCTCCTCCGCTCAGGTCTAAGATTACACTCAGCTGTCAGGTAATGCTGACGCAGAGCAGTCCCTGAAACCCCCCTCCCCACCAGTACACAGAAGGTTATTGACAGCCTCAGCTGTGCATGTCCTCTTCTGAGACTCTGTAGAAGTAGCTGTGTCCTTTTCCTCCACTCAACTCCCTTCTCTATGCTGTGCAGTGTGTGACATCAGATTATTAACCCCTGCCTTCTGGAGCTGAGAAATGCTGTGTGAATTCTGAACTTTGAACGGCTGTCTGGGATAGAGGGCTTAAAGTCAATTCCAACACCAAGCAATCCCTGGAGCCCCCCTCCCCTCTAGAACACAGAAGGTGATTGAGAGCTAAAGCTGTGCATATCTCCTTATGAGACTGTGTAGAAGTGGGTGTGTCCTTTCCCTCCACTCAGGTCTCAGATTACACTCAGCCCTCTGTTCTATGTTGTGCAGTGTGCGACATCAGATCTTCACCCCCTTGCCTTCTAGAGCTGAGAAATGCTGTGTAAATTGTGAACTTTGAATGGCTGTAGGGGAGAGAGGGCTGCAAGTAAACGGGTACAACTTATGTAGGTGGACTGGTTTGATCTCTGTGTGTCACCTGAGGTCAGTCACTTTAGTGGGTTTATGTAAGGGTTTACAACCACTTTAAAAAAAAAAATTAGATGTATAAAGATACATGCCCAGTCACCCCCAAAATGTACCCCTAAATCTCCCAGCCCCCCTCTAGACCATATACCATGATTATATTATTCTTTTACCATTTAACTTGTAGCAATAGAAAGCTTTCATTACTCATTTCATTACTGGGACATTATCACCCGGTTTGCAAAAACCCATGCAGGGGCAGCTACTGCAGGGTCCGTTCCCATTATCATAGACATGCCCCCATAACTACATCTCCCAAGAGCCTTTTACCAATACACGGTGCGAGGGGCAGGCTCTTGGAAATCAAGGCATGAAGCGGTTAGTAAAATGCCTGGCAGGGGCACCTGCTGTAGGGTCAGTAACTATTGACATAGACATGCCTCCATAACTACATCTCCCAAGAGCCTTTTGCCAATACACGGTGTGAGGGGCAGGTTCTTGGAAATCAAGGCATGAAGAGGTTAGTAAAATGTCTTGCAGGGGCACCTGCTGCAGGGCCAGCCCCTATTAACATAGACATGCCCCCATAACTACATCTCCTAAGAGCCTTCTGCCAATACACCTTGCGAGGGGCAGGCTCTTGGAAATCAAGGCATGAAGAGATTAGTAAAACGTCTTGCAGGGGCACCTGCTGCGGGGTCAGTTTCTATTAACATAGACATGCCCCCATAACTACATCTCCTAAGAGCCTTTTACCAATACACAGTGCGAAGGGCAGGCTCTTGGAAATCAAGACATGAAAAGGTTAGCAAAATGCCTTGCAGTGGCAGCTGCTGCAAGGTCAGTTCCTATTGACATAGACACGACCCCATAACTACATCTCCCAAGAGCCTTTCAATACACAGTGTAAAGGGCAGGCTCTTGGAAATCAAGGCATAAAGAGTTAGTAAAATGCCTTGCAGGGACACCTGCTTCAGGGCCAGTTCCCATTGACATAGACACGACCCCATAACTACATCTCCCACGAGCCTTCTGCCAATACACAGTGTGAGGGGTAGGCTCTTGGAAATCAAGGCATGAAGAGATTAGTAAAATGGCTTGCAGGGACACCTGCTTCAGGGTCAGTTCCTCTTAACATAGACATGCCCCCATAACTACATCTCCCAAGAGCCTTTTACCAATATACAGTGTGAAGGGCAGGTTCTTGGAAATCAAGGCATAAAGAGTTAGTAAAATGCCTTGCAAGGGCAGCTGCTGCAGGGTCAGTTCCTATTAACATAGGCATGCCCCCATAACTACATCTCCCAAGAGCCTTTTGCCAATACACAGTGTAAGGGGCAGGTTCTTGGAAATCAAGGCATGAAAAGGTTAGTAAAATGCCTTTGCAGGGGCACCTGCTGCAGAAAACCTTTATCTGTTGACCCTCAGAACTATATCTACAAATATACATTATGAGGGGGGGCTCTTGGAAGTCAAGGCAGCAGCACTGTTTTGCTGAGAAAGACGTTAATGCATAATTATGGGGAGGGGGGGGGGGGGTTGGGGAGGTTGCTGGGTTCTGTAGCCTGCAGGGCTGACAACGCTGGTTGGTATTTCGGTGCAGCAAGGGCACTGTGTTGTCAGCTCAAGCAGGAAGTTGGGAGCTTACTGGATTTCTGGTAGATCAACAGGTATCTTTCTGTACTTATAACATTTTAAAAAGGGATAAAACAAAGGGAAAGGTGCAATGTATTCAAGAGATGTACTGCATATCTTTTTTTTTTTTTGTTATATTATTTTTATTCTTATTCAGAAATATATTACACTGGGACTGATTTAGGAAAGACGGTGCGAATATAGACCCGTTACATGGGACAATTCAATTCCATTTCGTGGTGGTAGAAACCGGACTGGGTGGCGGTACCAATCTTGCTCGCGGGTTTTCTCTACTCCGCTTTTCCTAAATCAGCCCCATTTTTATAACGGCTGTGTTTCAACTGAAAACCCATCTTATGACCCATTTCTCCCCTTGCTTCTCTAAATCCTCCAGCTGCTGTGGACTGGCAGTTGAAAGCAGGAGGAGGAGGGGGGGAGGGGGTGACAATACTGCTTGATCATATTAAATTCTTTAAGACACACTTAAATGAGCAGAGGTGGCTCCAGACACACAGCGAGGTGGGCCAGAGTTTGGAAGGGTCTCATTGATGGTGGGCAGGCATTGTGTCACCCGGCTTTTCTCAGGAGATGGTGGAAAACTCTTTCAGTAGCGTCTCTTGGCTCAGCGTGTTGAAGGCGAGGTTTTTTCGTACGTTAATACTTATTGATCGAACCTAAAAAAAGAAAATTCACAATTCAGAGAACATTCCACTCTGCCACCTAAAATACTTACCCGTCTTGCAAAAAGCACTGCTGCATTCTCCCATGGGGACCAGTCATGTGACCAAATACCAAGGCATTCCTGCAGCCACGCAGATGATGCCGATGAACAGGGAGATCTTTTTGAACTGAGATCACCTGATCACGCTCTAGCTGGGATCCTTGAGGGATTTTACCCTGGTCACCACATCACAACAATTTCCCATCTCTTTTGGTATCTCTTCTGAGCTCCTACTTGATATGACCTTGGCATCCTTGTAAACTATCTGAGCTCCTTCTTGATCTGACCTTGGCATCCTTGTAAACTATCTGAGCTCCTTCTTGATCTGACCTTGGCATCCTTGTAAACTATCTGAGCTCCTTCTTGATATGACCTTGGCATCCTCGTAAGCTATCTGAGCTCCTTCTTGATATGACCTTGGCATCCTCGTAAGCTATCTGAGCTCTTTCTTGATATGACCTTGGCATCCTCGTAAACTATCTGAGCTCCTTCTATCTGAGCTCCTTCTTGATCTGACCTTCGGCATCCTCGTAAACTATCTGAGCTGCTCCTTGATATGACCTTGGCATCCTCGTAAACTATCTGAGCTCTTTCTTGATATGACCTTGGCATCCTCGTAAACTATCTGAGCTCTTTCTTGATATGACCTTGGCATCCTCGTAAGCTATCTGAGCTCTTTCTTGATATGACCTTGGCATCCTCGTAAGCTATCTGAGCTCTTTCTTGATATGACCTTGGCATCCTCGTAAACTATCTGAGCTCCTTCTATCTGAGCTCCTTCTTGATCTGACCTTCGGCATCCTCGTAAACTATCTGAGCTGCTCCTTGATCTGACCTTGGCATCCTCGTAAACTATCTGAGCTCCTTCTTGATCTGACCTTGGCATCCTCATAAACTATCTGAGCTCCTTCTTGATATGACCTTGGCATCCTCGTAAACTATCTGAGCTCCTTCTTGATATGACCTTGGCATCCTCGTAAACTATCTGAGCTCCTTCTTGATATGACCTTGGCATCCTTGTAAACTATCTGAGCTTCTTCTTGATATGACCTTGGCATCCTTGTAAACTATCTGAGCTCCTTCTTGTTATTGGCATCCTCATAAACTATCTGAGCTCCTTCTTGATCTGACCTTGGCATCCTCGTAAACTATCTGAGCTCCTTCTTGTTATTGGCATCCTCGTAAACTATCTGAGCTCCTTCTTGATCTGACCTTGGCATCCTCGTAAACTATCTGAGCTACTTCTTGATATGACCTTGGCATCTTTGTAAACTATCTGAGCTCCTTCTTGATCTAACCTTGGCATCCTCATAAACTATCTGAGCTCCTTCTTGATATGACCTTGGCATCCTCAAACTATCTTAGCTCCTTGGTATCCTCGTATACTATCTGGTGTGCGTGTTTTTATATCCGGCTCCTTGGTCCAGGACAGGCGATATATATGTCTATATAGGAAATATCTAATTTCCAAACTACAGACCCCTGAAGAAGGGTCATTTTACCCGAAACGCATCGGGCCTTTGGAATATATAAGAAAACAACAAGAGAAGGGTGCACCAACCTTGTGCATTACCACTTAAAAGTTTATTAAAATCAAAGACGGTAGCATACAATATACTCACAAACGTAGGATATGAACAAGCATGTAGGAGATGGTCACCACTCGCTTCCAGAACACTTCTCTACTGCTGGATAGCGTGATGGCGTCCTCAAAACCTGGTGTGGCTTACGCGTTTCGAGGGAGGACCCTCTTCCTCAGAGCCAAAATCGCCACTCTGTTTTTCCTACATGCTTGTTCATATCCCACGTTTGTGAGTATATTGTACGCTATCCTCTCAGGCAGAAAGTCGAGTGAGGGCAAGATGGACCCCACTCCACTCTATGGCCTTGAAGGACCGGATCAACGTCATACATCACTTCCTAGCAACGGATTTAACCACTTTAGGACCGGGCCTATTTTTGACACTTGTTGTTTACAAGTTAAAATCAGTTTTCTTTGCTCGAAAACTACTTAGAACCCCTAAACATTAGATATTTTTTTTAGCAGAGACCCTAGAGAATATAACGGAGATCGTTGCAATATTTTTTATCATTAGTATTTGCGCAGCGGTCTTCCAAACGCAATTTTTTTTTTTAAAAAAAATTCATTTTTTAATAAAAAAAATAAGAAAACAGTAAAGTCAGCCCAATCTTTTTCCATAATGTGAAAGATAATGTTACGCCGAGTAAATTGATACCCAACATGTCCTGCTTCAAAATTGCAAACGCTGGTGGAATGGCGACAAACATTGGTATTTAAAAATCCCCATAGGCGACACTTTAAAAATGTTTACAGGTTAACAGTTTAGAGTTATAGAGAAGGTCTAGGGCTCAAATGATTGCTTTTGCTCTAACGATCGCGGCGATACCTCACATGTGTGGTTTGAACACCGTTTACATATGTGGGAGGGACTTGCGTATGCGTTTGCTTCTGCGCACGAGCTAACGGGGACGGGACGCTTTAATTTTTTCCTATTTATTTTATCTATTATTTTTTATTTTTACACAGTTTTTTAAAAAAAAAAAATGTTTTTGATCATTTTTATTCCTATTACAAGGATTCTAAACATCCCTTGTAATAGAAATAAGCAGGACAGGTCCTCTTTAATGTGAGATCTGGGGGTCAAAAAGACCTCACACCTCACATCTACACTAAAAGAGAAAAAAAAGTCTTTTTTTTTTATGATGAAAAAAAAATTAGTTCTTTAAATGCGTTGCTAGGAGATGACGTTTGACTGTCGCTCTGATCCTCCAAGACCATAGAGTGGAGTGGGGGCCATCTTGCCCTCACTCGACTTCCTGCCTGTGAAGAGTGCGGACCGGGGATTGTTTTCCCTGCTGCCAGTGGGGCACCTCTCCCGCCACACCCTAAGTGTGATTTTGCGCCGAATCCGCCGCTGGGACCACCCTTATTTGAAGGAGGACCGCCCGCTGTTTATGGCAGCTATCTGCTGCCATAACCCCGGTATTTAACGTCAAAGTACCAACATAAATCAACGGCGGGCGGTCGAGAAGTGATTAACATAAGGGTGGTCCCAGCGGGATCACCCTTATGGGCGGCGGGAGAGGTGTACCCCTTGGAGGACCGGGCGACGTCATACGTCACTTCCTAGCAGCGGATTTAAAGCAGGGTTCTACCTAAAAGTGGAACTTCCGCTCATTTGCTTCCCCCCCCCCTCCGGTGACACATTTGGCACCTTTCAGGGGAGAGCGGGGGAAATGGGTACCTGTTTTTGACAGGTACCCTTCCCCGCTTCCGGGAGACGGTGCCGCGGCGCTGTCCCTTGGGAAGTTTGGTCCCCTCCTCCTCCCGCCGCCGAGCCAATCCGCATGCGCAGTAGGGACCCGCCTGTGAAGCCACAAGGCTTCACTACCAGGCTCCCTTACCAGCAATGGCGGCGGCAGCACCTGACAGCCGATGGAAACATCGGCTGCGGTGCCGACATCGCTGGACTCCAGGACAGGTAAGTGTCCTAATATTAAAAGTCAGCAGCTGCAGTATGTGTACAGTATGTACAGTCTTAGATTGTAAGCTCTAGCGAACAGGGCCCTCTGATTCCTACCGTATTAAAGTGTATTGTAGTTGTACTGTCTACCCTCAAGTTGTAAAGCGCTGCGTAAACTGTTGGAGCGATATAAATCCTGTATAGTATAAAAATAATTCCACAAGCGTGCGCAATTTTAAAGCGTGACATGTTAGGGCTCTTTCACACGGTCCGCCTCCGTAGGCGGATCCGTGCTGCTCAGCGAGGATCGATCCGCCGGATGACAGCTCCGCCTCCGCTTGCAGTGCGGAGAGGGAGGTGTCACAGCTCCCGCTGCTCTCTATGGGGGATCGGATGAGAGAGGATCGCCTGTCCGCTCTCATCCGATCCCTGAACAGATGGAAAAATAGGATTTCCATCCGTCCGGATTTCACGGACAGGATCGGATACGGGTGTCAGCGGAGGTGTCTCCACTGACATCCGCTGCCCCATAGAGCTGCATGGAGGATCCAATCAGATCCGCCTAAAAAACTGACAGGCAGATCTGATCGGATCGCCCGTGTGAAAGAGCCCTTAGGTATCTATTTACTCGGCGTAACATCATCTTTCACATTATACAAAAAAAATCGGGCTAACTTTAGTGGTTTTTTTAGTGTTTTATTTTTTAATTAATGAAAGTTTTTTTCCAAAAAAAAAAAAGCGTTTGAAAAATTGCTACGCAAATACCGTGCGACATAGAAATTTGCAACAATCACTATTTTATTCCCTAGGGCGGTGATGGCGAATCTTGGCACCCCAGATGTTTTGGAACTACATTTCCCATGATGCTCAGCTACACCGCAGAGTGCTGGAGCATCATGGGAAATGTAGTTCCAAAACATCTGGGGTGCCAAGGTTTGCCATCACCGCGGCTAGGGTCTCTGCTAAAAAAAAAACAAAAAAAAAACATATATAATGTTTGGGGGTTCTGAGCAATTTTCTAGCAAAAAAATGATGATTTTTACATGTAGGAGAGCGGTGTCAGAATTGGTAAAAAAATAAATAAAAATAAAATAAATAAATAAAAATGAAAAGCTTACCAGCTCCTTGAAGAAGGCGGCTTCCTTGTGTTGCTCAGAGTATCTCTCATACTGGTCAAGGCCGTCCTGCAGTTTTAGCGTCAATGTGTCGTAATTGGATCGTACAACTTCTAATACCTGGAAAAAAGAAAATACAAAGATGCGGATCCTTCAATCAGATGCAGGAATGAATATTTATCTTGTACTGCTGAGTGTGCAGTGATTCAGTAGTGAGAATGTACTCTGACATATCTAACCACTTTAGACCTGGAAGACCCCCCCCCCCCCCTTAATGACCAGGCCCTTTTTTGAGATTCGGCACTGCGTTACTTTAACCACTTACCGCATACTAACGTAGGGCTACGTCGGTAAACTTTGCGGTAGTGTACCGGGATGATGCCTCTAGCTAGAGACACCATCCCGGTACCGTGGTTTGAAGCAGACGGTTGGCTTTCCGTTGGTACCGACCGATGCGGCTCGGGAGCCGTTCGATTGGTACCCGGGGGGGCGGGAGGGGACGTCCCCCCCCCTCCCGCCGCCTTCCGTGGCTTTGCTCGGGGCTCCCGTCCCACCGGGAGCCCCGAGCACCCAGCCGGCGCGTCCGCTGGCTGGATGGAGTCCCGATGAATGCAGGAAACGGCATCGACTGGGTCTCCGTTGACGTAACCTGGAGGCGGCGTCCATGACGTCACTTCCGGGTTACTGTGCTGCAAAAGGCGGCAAATTTGAAAATCGGCTGTATGCAAAAACGCCATTTTTGGCGTTTTGCATACAGGGAAGTGTAGTGGAGGGGTTTGGTGTCTTTTAGACCCTCGATCCCTCCATAAAGTGTACCTGTCACTACATATTGGTGTCACAAGGGATGTTTACATTGCTTGTGACAGCAATAAAAGTGGTCAGATTTTTTATTTTTTTTTAAACTGTAATAAAGTTAAAAAAATAAATAAAATAAATGGGAAAAAAATAAATAAAAATTTAGCCACCCCCGTCACCGTTAGCTCGCGCACAAAAAAAAACGTATACGGAAGTCGAGCCGCAGATGAAATCGCTGTTCAAACCACACATGTGAGGTATCACCGCGATCGCCAGAGCGTGAGCAATAATTTAAAAAAAATAGCTACACTCTAACTCTAAACTGGTAACCGTTAAATCAATTTAAAGCGTCGCCTATTGAGATCTCTATTGACCGTAGTTTGTCGCCATCCCACGGGGGGGGGGGGGGGGTGGGGGCAATTTTAAACCGTAACATGTTGGGTATCTATTTACTCGGCGTGACATGTTCTTTCACAATATACAAAAAAAATGGGCTAACTTTACTGTTTAGTATTTTTTAAATGCAGTGAAATCTGATTTTTCAAAATTTTTCCAAAAAAATGTCGCTTTAAAGACCGCTGCGCAAATACCGCGTGACAAAAATTATTGCAATGACCGACATTTTATTCTCCAGAGTCTTTGCTAAAATAATATATATAATGTTTGGGGGTTCTAAGTAGTTTTCTAGGAAAAAATACTGGTTTTAACGTGTGAACAAAAAGTGTCCGAAATAGGGCTGGGGCTTAAGTGGTTAACGGACAATTGTGCGGTTGTGCGGCGCTGTACCCAAATATAATTGATGTCCTTTTTTTCCCACCAACAGAGCTTTCTTTTGGTGGTATTTGATCACCTCTGCGGCTTTCATTTTTTGCGCTATAAACAAAAAAAAAGAGCGACAATTCTGAAAAAAAAAAACAAAACAAAAAACAATATTTTTCTACTTTCTGTTATAAAACATATCCAATAAAATCAAATTTCATCATATATGTAGGCCAAAATGTATTCTGATAAAAAAAAAAAAAGACCAAAATAAGTGTATAATAATTGGTCTGTGTGAAAGTTATAGCGTCTACAAACTATGGTGTGTACAGAATATTTGAAAATTGATCAAATATTGATTTACTAACCGATCTCATTTCTTGAGGCCCTAAAATGCCAGGACAGTACAAATACCCCCCAAATTACCCCTTTTTGGAAAGTAGACAGTCCATGGTATTTAGTAGGAGGCATGGCAAGTTTTCTGAAGTTGCAATTTATTGTTACACTTTTTTGAAAACAAAGAAATTTAATAAAATTTTTGTTTAAAAAATTATAAAAATTAAAAAAAAAAAAAAATTATTGTTTTTTTTTTTTTACATACTATCAGTGCTATCCTATAACTGGCGTGGCAGTGATCAGAGACACTGACTGGTGACAGAGTGTTAACCACTTGCCGACCAGCTGCAGCCTATATGGCGGCAGGTCCCCGCGAATCGCCACACCTGTATGGCGGTTCGCGGGAGCGATCCTGGGGGCGCGCGTGCCCACTCGCCAGTGGGGAAGCCGATCTACGGGGCTGGTGGCCGCGATTACCGCCTGGCATCCACAATCTCTCCCTGTGAACGGCGGTCTGCTGTTGTAAACACAGCAGACCCTTTGTTCTCTCAGGAATCAATGCAGAGCTCCTGTGTTCCTCCTATTTAGGATCACAGGTCTCTGTTGATTTCACAAGCCCACCCCCCCAACAGTTAGAAAACACCCCCTAGGCTCAAATTTAACCCTTTGATCAGTCCTGGGTTAACCCCTTCTCTGCCAGTGTCATTAGTACAGTGACAGTGCATATTTTTAGCACTGATTACTGTAGTAATGTCACTGGTCCCCCCAAGTGTGTCAAAAATGTCAGTTAGGGGTCCGATCTGTCCACCGCAATGTCGCAGTCCCACTAAAAATCGCAGATCGCCACCATTACTAGTAAAAATAAATATATAAATAAAAATGACATAAATCTTTCCCCTAGTTTGTAGAGTCGATAACTTTTGCGCAAACCAATCAAAATACACTTATTGAGTTTTTTTTTTACCAAAAATATGTAGCAGAATACAAACTGGCCTAAAATGATGAAAACATTTGATTTTTTAATTTTTTGGAAATGCTTTATAGTAGAATGTGAAAAATATAGTTTCTTTTCCAGAATTGTCGCTCTTTTTTTGTTGATAAAAACTGCAGAAGTGATCAAATACCACTAAAAGAAAGCTCTATTTGTGGGAGAAAAAAAAAAGGACATCAATTTTATTTGGGTACAGCGTCGCACGACCGTGCAAATGTACATTAAAGTAACGCAGTGCCGAATCACAAAAATGGCCTGGTCATTAAGGGGCAAAATCTTCCGGTCCAGAAGTGGTTAAAAAAAAAAAGTAAACTATTTGCAGTGAGCAAAAATAAAAACACCATAAGCGAACCAAAAAAAAAAAAAAACACAAAAAAAAGTGCACAGGATGCGTCAAATGGTCCCTTCCCGAGAGAAAGAGTTATTTTCTGACTCTCCAGGGCATAAGACCCCTGGGAGGGGGAAAGGCGCACTCTGGTCCACTCAAGAGAGCAGAGCCGGTAACTCTGTGGTACCCATAAAAATAAATCTTTATTGGCTACATTGAATCTGCTGTGATTGGTCACAGCGATCACATGGTACGGGCAGCGGGTCGGTACACTGATCTGTCATCTGCTGTGTCCTAGTGGATGCAGTGGGTGACAGATCGCCCCCGTCAGGCACACGTGAGGCGTGTTTTGGGGAGGACGTCCGAACAATAAGGCTCCTGCAATAGGGCTCCTGCAATAGGGCTCCCGCTCTGGAGTCATTTTACAATGGCTTGGAGGGAGGCAGTTATTAATATATAGGATTCATATAGTGCTGACAGCTTACGCAGCGCTTTACAACTTGAGGGCAGACAGTACAAATACAATACACTTTAATACAGGAGCAATCAGAGGGCCCTGCTCGTTAGAGCTTACAGTGTAAGAGGGAGGGTCAAGAAATACAAGAGGTAATCACAGTGGGGGATGGGCTGATGGAGAAAATAAAAGTACAGTTGTTAAAGCGGAGTTCCGGGCACAAAATCGACCTAATCGATTTTGTGGCCATCCGCTTGCTTTGCTTTCGTCACTTCCTCCCTCTGTGGCCTCGGCCCGCGCCGTCACTTCCGGTTTGCAATAATTCCTGGGAGCTGAACGTCATCGCTCCCAGGAATCAATGCGGCGGCACCGGCCCCTCTCGTCACTTCTGGTGCGACGCTGCATTCCCTGCTAAACAGCTTCTGGGCATGCCCAGAAGCTGTGTAGGAATGCGGCGCCGCGCCAGAAGTGACGAGAGGGGCCGGTGCAGGCGCATTCTGGAAAAAGAAGACGCGGAAGAGGACGCAGAAGAGGATCGCGCCGGCTTCAGCTGCCCACAACAGAGATGGCAACGCTGGAGAAGAAATTTTATAAGTGAGTATTTCTTCTTGCAGGTAAGTGCGAACCGGGACAGATCAGAGGCTAGCTATTGTGGAATGTACTAGCCCTGACTGTCCCGGGGGTATGTTCATTGAAAAAATGTTTTTGTGCCCCGAATTCCACTTTAAGTAGGGGCCAGATAGGCTTCTCTGAAGAGATGTGTTTCCAGGATCGTCTGAAAGTAGACAAAGTAGGAGATAGACAGATTAGCCCAGAGCATTCAAGAGGATTGGAGAGGCCCGGAAGAAGTCCTGGTGGCGAGCATGGGACGAGGGGACAAGGGAGCTAGAGAGAAGGAGGTCTTGAGAGGAGTGAAGAGGATGATTTGGTTGGTATTTTGAGACCAGGTTAGTGATGTAGCTGGGGGCCAGGTTGTGAATGGCTTTGTATGTTACTGTTAGTAGCTTGAATTTAATTCATTGGTTGAGTGGCAGCCAATGAAGGGATTGGCAGAGAGGGGTAGCGGACACAGAGTGGTTTGCAAGGTGGATGAGTCTGGCAGCAGCATTCATGATGGACTGAAGGGGGAATAACCTATGTAGAGGTAAGCCAATGAGGAGGGAGTTGCAGTAGTCGAGGCGAGAGATTACCAGGGAGTGGATTAGAAGCTTTGTGGTGGTTAGGAAGGGGCGTATCTTGGAGATGTTGCCGAGGTTGAGGCAGCAAGCTTTGGATAGTGATTGGATGTTGGGCTGAAAGGATAGTTCAGAGTCCAGGATTACACCTAGAACCTTGGCATGAGTGGACGGGTTGATAGTTGTGCCGCTGATTTTGACAGAGAAATAAGGGGAACTGGCACGTGGGGGCGGAAATATCATGAGCGCTGTTTGGATAGAATAAGTTTGAGGAAGTTGTGTGACATCCAGGCTGATTTGTCTGTTAGTAAGTTGGTAATGCGTGAGGAGACTGATGGAGTGAGTTGGGGGGGGGGTGGAGAGGTAGATTTGGGTATCATAGTTAGTCAGGTTGAAAAAAGACAAGTCCCTCAGGCTCAACCAATAAAAAGCAAAAACCAGTAAAGAAAACCCAACCATACAATCCCATATACACAATCCTATACCCGCAGTTGATCCAGAGGAAGGCGAAAACCCCCAGCAAAGCATGATCCAATTTACTACAGCAGGGGAAAAAATTCCTTCCTGATCCCCCGAGAGGCGATCGGATATTCCCTGGATCAACTTTACCTATAAATATTCGTACCCAGTTATATTATGTACACCTAGGAAAGAATCCAGGTCTTTCTTAAAGCAATCTACTGAGCTGGCCAGAACCACCTCTGGAGGGAGTCTATTCCACATTTTCATAGCTCTTACAATGAAGAAACCTTTCCCTATTTGGAGACAAAATCTCTTTTCCTGCAGACGTAAAGAGTGCCCCCTTGTCCTGTGTGTTTACCTTAAAGTGACCAACTCAACACCAAGTTAACTATATGGACCCCTTATGTATTATACATGGTGATCATATCCCCCCTTATTCTCCTCTTCTCAAGAGAGAATAAATTCAGTTCCTCTAATCTCTCCTCATAGCTGAGCTCCTCCATGCCTCTTATCGGTTTGGTTGCCCTTCTCTGCACTTTCTCCAGTTCCCCGATATCCTTTTTAGGAACTGGTGCCCAAAACTGATCTGCATATTCCAGATGAGGTCTTACTAATGATCTGTACAGGGGCAAAATAATATCTCTCTCTCTGAAGTCCATGCCTCTCCAAATACAAGAAAAACTTTGCTTGCTTTGGAAAACGCACCTTGGCATTGCATGCTGTTATTAGGCTTATGATCTACCAGAACACCCAGATCCTTCTCCGCTATGGATTCCCCCAGTTCTACTCCCTTAACCGCTTGCCGACTGCTCACAGTATATTTACTGCGGCAGTCAGCCCCTCACAGGCAGAGTGACGTAGGTCTACGTCGCTCGCCTGTGAGGCTCTGGGGAGCGAGCGCGCGCCCGCAGAGGCGCGCTCCCGCGCGGTCACGGACGCCCCCGCGCGTGTGACCAGCGGACCCGATGTCCGCCGGTCACTCGGCGATCGGCGAGGGAGAATGTCAGGCAGCTTGTGTAAAAAAGCCACCTGTCATTCTCCTCGCTGTAAAGACACTGATCACACGGATCTACTATTTAGATCCGTTGATCAGTGTCCTTACAGCTCAAGCCACAGCCAATCACAGTAGAAAGCACGCCCCTAGGGACACACACAGCCCCTCCCTCCCAAATAAAGTTAACCCCTTCACTACCAGTGTATTTTTACAGTAACAGTGCATATATATAGCACTGATTACTGTAGAAATGTCACTGGTAACCCCAAAAGTGTCAAAAATGTCAGTCAAGGGTCCGATCTGTCTGCCCCAATGTCGCAGTACCGCAAAAAAAAAAATCGCAGATCGCCGCCATTACACGTTAAAAAAAAAAACAACAAAAATCTTTCCCTTTGTTAGTAAACGCGATAACTTTTGCGCAAACCAATCAAAATACGCTTTTTGCGATTTTTTTTTACCAAACATAGGTAGCATAAAACAAATTGGCTGAAAATTTAAAAAAATTTAGATTTTTACATTTTTTTTTTGGGGAATTTCATATAAAAAAATGTGAAAAATATTGTTATTTTTGCAAAATTTACGCTATTTTTTTGTTTATAGCGCAAAAAGTAAAAATCGCACGGGTGATCAAATACCACCAAAAGAAAGCTTTGTTTGTGGGAAAAAAAGGACGTCAAATTCGTTTAGGTACAGCGTTGCACGACCGCGCAATTGTCCGTTAAAGTCACGCAGTGCCGAATTGCAAAATACCCCCTGGTCGTTTAGCAGGAAAATCCTCCGGGGCTTAAGTGGTTAATGTTAGCATTGGAATGATACTGAAAGCCATGGGAGGCAATTAACCGACCCAGGGAGGAGGAGTAGATTGAGAAAAGGAGAAGTCCAAGAATAGAACCTTGGGGAACCCCAACGGAGGAAGGAAGAGGAAAGGAGGAAGTTGTGACACTGAAGGTGCGGTGGGATAGGCATAAGGAAAACCAGCGAAGAGTACAGTCATGCAGACCAAAGGAGTGGGGTTTTTTTTTTGAGGAGGAAGGGGTGTTCCACTGTATCAAAGGCAGCAGAAAGGTCCAGGAGAAGTAGTACAGAATAGTGTCCGCTGGTTTTTGCCATTAGTAGGTCGTGTGAGTTTAAGGAGATCAGTTTCCATGGAGTGTTGAGGGCGAAATCCAGACTGAAGGGGATCAAGAAGTTTGTTCAGTCAGTTGGTCACTCAGTCAGTTGTAGACCAGTCTTTCAAAGAGTTTGGAGAAGTAAAATAAGGAGATGGGGCGTAGTTGTTAAGATTGGTGGGGTCCAATGAGGGCTTTTTACGGATGGGGTGACTAGCCCATGTTTTAGAGGGTTGGGGAAGTTGCCAGGAGAGAGAGACTGGAAATGGGAGAGAGTGTAGAATAGAGTCAGAGGGTGAGCATAGCATTTGCAAGGGAGCAGGAGTCGGGGGGCAGGTAGTTAGATGGGCGCTAGAAAAAAGTTTAGTAACTTCGTTAATACTAGCAGGGTTGAAGGAGGGAAGCAATGATTGTATCTGGACATGGGGTGTTGAGTGGGGGAGGTTTCTATGCATTGGAGATCTCGCAAATTGTATCATTCTTATTTTTGAAGTGATTGGCGATCTTCTGGGAAGTGAGCAAGTTAGATGGTGAAGTGCAATGGAGGACAGAGTAGAGTGTTAAAGGTAGAGAAGAGTTGATCGCGACTGGATGATAATGTGTTAATGAGCGTGATAAAATGGGTCCCCTTGGCAGTGTGGAGGCAGTTAACCACATAACGACAGCCCACTGCAGTTTTACTGTGGCAGGCAGCCGCTCTTGGGCAAAGCAACGGTATACTATGTTGCTCACTCAGGAGACTCTAGGGGGCGAGCGCGCGCCACCGGCGGCGTGCTCCCGCCCCTGCTTGTTAGCAGGGGAGCCAGTGTGTGTGACCGGCGGCTCCAAATGTCCACCGGCCACTCGCAATCTCCCTCAGCTGAGAGAGAAGGACAGACAGCTGATGTAAACACAACTGTCTGTCATTCTCCCTGAAGTGATCACAGAGGCTATGTGATCATGCTATATAGGATCGCATGTCTCTGTGATTACTTCACAAGCCACACCCCATGACAGTTAGAATCACACCCCTAGGGACACAACCCCTTGATCACACATACTGTTAACCCCTTCCCTGCCAGTGACATTATTACAGTGACAGTGCATATTATTTAGCACTGATTACTGTAGTAATGTCACTGGTACCCCCAAAAGTGTCAAAAATGTCAGTTAGGGATCCGATCTGTCCGCTGCAATGTTGCAGTCCCGCAAAAAAAAAAAAATTGCAGATCGCCGCCATTGCTAGTAAAAAAAACAAAAAACAAAAATGACATAAATCTTTCCCGTAGTTAGTAACCGCAATAACTTTTGCGCAAACCAATCAAAAAACACTTATTGCAATTTTGTTTACCAAAAATATGTAGCAGAAAACAAATTGGCCTAAAATGTTAAACAATTTTGATTTTTACATTTTTTTTTTAGAATTTCATATAAAATAATGTGAAAAATATTGTAATTATTTCAAAATTTTCGCTTTTTTTTTTGTTTATAGCGCAAAAAATAAAAATCGCACAGGTGATCAAATACCACCAAAAGAAAGCTCTGTTTGTGGGGAAAAAAAGGGACGTCAATTTTGTTGTGTACAGCGTTGCACGACCGCGCAATTGTCCGTTAAAATCACGCAGTGCCGAATCTCAAAATAGGGCCCTGGTCATCCAGCAGCCAAATCCTCCGGGGCTAAAGTGGTTAAAGCTTGGACCCCACTATCAAACTGAAGAATTCATCATACAGTTATAAAATAAATTAAAAGTGTAATTACTGACAAAATAAAACGTATCATATCTCATAAAATTAGAATATCATCAAAAGGTTCATTTATATCAGGAATTCAATTCAAAAAGTGACACTCCTATATTTTATATAGATGTTACACACAGAGTGATAGATTTCAAACATTTCTGTCTTTTAATTTTGATGATTTTGGCTTACAGCGAGTGACACCCCAAAATTCAGTATCTCAGAAAATTAGATTATTACATAAGACCAATAGAAAAAGGATTTTTAATACAGAAATGTAGTCTTAGTGAAAAGTCTGTCCATGTACAGTATAGGATGCACTCAATACTTGGTCGGGGCTCCTTTTGCATGAATTACTGCATCAATGCGGCGTGGCATGGAGGCGATCAGCCTGTGGCACTGCTGAGGTGTTATGGAAGCCCAGGTTGCTTTGATAGCGGCCTTCAGCTCCTCTGCATTGTTGGGTCTGATGTCTCATTTTCCTCTTGACAATACCCCACAGATTCTCTATGGGGTTTAGGTCAGGCCAGTTTTCTGGCCAATCAAGCACAGTGATCCCATGATCATGTGACCAGGTATTGGTAATTTTGGCAGTGTGGGCGGTGCCAAGTCCTGCTGGAAATTGAGATCACCATCTCCATAAAGCTGTTCAGCAGAGGGAAGCATGAAGAGCTCTAGAATTTCCTGCTGGAGGGCTGCACTGACTTTGGACAGTGGACCAACACCAGTAGATGACATTGCTCCCCGAATCATCATCCAGTGTGAAGTTTCCACAGTCAGTGATGATTTGGGGGGGTAATGTCATCTGCTACTACTCGCAGCACCAAAATAAAAAGGTTCCTGCACTACTTTTGTGTGACGTTGGCGCGATTTGAGTGCCACGAAATCACAAAAGTCAAAAAGAAGTCAAGCAAGTTGCATGCCTTTGGGGTTGCAGCAGTGTGAACCGAGCCCTACGGTCTCACAGCGAGATCCTTTTGCAGTGGCCTCTTCCTGACGTCTTGAGGCCCCCCCCCCCCCACGATAGCGGAACACCAGGTCTTAAGTGCGACCTTTGTGACCCTGGTAGTTCCGCCAATACATCAATCTCATTTTTGATTTTCCTATACTCGCACATTAAATGGTACCCGCTGGCACCACTAAATTTGGTCTGGGCAGTTAAGCGTCAATGACCTCTGGTATCAAATGGGTGGATGGTTTGACATTCTGCAACCACTCTCCAATACAGCACGGCCTGCAAACACTGCAGTGTAAGTAATATGTTTAGAGGATTCCTATTACCGCGCCGATAGAAAATACATTAAACCCAAGTCATTCATCTGCACAGAGGACTTCCGTATAGAGCAGACGGCAATAATTCCTTGTTCCAAACATGGTCGGAACAGATAACGGGTAAAGGACTTTCTACACAAAGTAACTGGTCCATCTTTCATGTCCCAAGAAGCAAATAGCTAAAAAAGATTTTTTTGGGGGGAAACCTATCCTATTAAAACCTATCCATTTTTCTTTTGCCTTATTAAGCGAGAAACGCCATCAGGATAAAAATGACCAGCAAATCGACAAAATGTCAGATTTTGCGCATTTATTGCTTCTACAGTGAGCAGCAGCATTGTGACAATGACAAAGTCTTCGTGGTGTTGGAATTTGTTAGAAGATCTCAGACTGCTTCTCAATGGAAAAACACAGGGACTTGGGAGATACACTATATTGTCAAAAGTATTGGGACGCCTGCCTTTACACTCACATGAGCTTTAATGGCATCCCAGTCTTAGTCTGTAGGGTTCAATATTGAGTTGGCCCACCCTTTGCAGCTATAACAGCTTCAACTCTTCTGGGAAGGCTGTTCACAAGGTTTAGGAGTGTCTATGGGAATGTTTGACCATTCTTCCAAAACGGCATTTGTGAGTTCAGGCACTGATGTTGGCCGAGAAGGCCTGGCTCGCAGTCTCCGCTCTAATTCATCCCAAAGGTGTTCTATCAGGTTGAGATCAGGACTCTGTGCAGGCCAGTCAAGCTCCTCCACCCTAAAAACTCGCTCATCCATGTCTTTATGGACCTTGCTTTGTGCACTGGTGCGCAGTCATGTTGTAACAGGAAGGGGCCATCCCCAAACTCCTCCCACAAAGTTGGGGGCATGAAATTGTCCAAAATGTCTTGGTATGCGGACGCCTTAAGAGTTCCCTTCACTGGAACTAAAGGGCCAAGCCCAACCCCTGAAAAACAACCCCTCAGGGTGCGCATCGGGCGAGCTCTGTGATTGCTGTGTTGGTCTGACACAGCTGATCACAGATTAAGGTAAAGGGCCAATCACAGCGGCCCTTTACCATGTGATCAGCTGTGTCCAATCGCAGCTCATCACATGTAAACAAATGACGGTTATCTACATTTCCTTTCCTCAGTGCTGTCACTGTGTGAGGAAAGGAAAGCCGACAACCGGCTATCATGTGACAGAGGAGGCTTACACTGATAATCAGTGCAGCCTATCAGTGTCCATATGTGCAGCCTAATAATGTCCATCAGTGCAGCCTATCAGTGTCCATCAGTTCAGCCTATTAATGTCCATCAGTGCAGCCCATCAGTGCCAATCAGTGCAGCCTATCAGTGCAGCCTATCAGTGTCCATCAGTTCAGCCTATTAATGTCCATCAGTGCAGCCTATCAGTGCCCATCAGTGCAGCCTCATCAGCACACATCAGTGAAGAAGGTGAAGAAGAAATAATACGTATTGGCCAAATTGTATAATAGAAACAAAGAAAACGTTTTTTTTTATTATTAAATACCACCAAAAGAAACCTCTATTTGGTTGATAAAAATGTCATATGGGTACAGTGTTGCATGACCACGCAATTGTCATTCAAAGTACGACTGTCCTAAAAGCTGAAAAATGGCCTGGGCAGGAAGGGGGTGAAAGGGCCCAGTATTGAAGTGGTTAATAAGTGCTTATAGGTGTGGAAAACTGATAAACTATGGTGGTTCTTTATATGTTGAGTCCGACTTCAGCCACTTGATGAAGGGACTAGCCTCTTAAAGGGAACATATACGGTTTGGTTGCTGGACATCAGACCTACTGGCTACTCTAGGAAGGGTTATGCGCATAAAACCTGTATTCTTATATGGGTCCAGGGTTTAGGTGTGAGGGCGTCATTTGCACAGAGGTAGAGCACAGGTGAGCTGATTTGCTGTGCAGCACTGGAGTTGTGGGATCACTCACCTAAATAGAAGTTTTTGCTGTAATTGTGGAGCACCAGAGTTGTGGGTTCACTTGCTTGAGTCCAAACCCGCCTGAACTATTCAACCAAGAAGCAGTCTAAGCCAACAGCCAATCATAGGTGGCAGAGGCCTTCCCCATTCACAATCACACATATACTTGGCCCTTGTATGGCTGAACTCATCCCTATTCACTACTAGTTGGAAAAGCCACGTTTTGTGCTCAACTCCTGCCTCCTGAGCCTCTTTTTGAAGAGGAACTCCCCTCTTACCTTGTCTGCTCGGTGGTCCCCAAAAAAGATGGCCTACAGATACTATCATGAAGATTTTTTTAAAAGTAGCTACAGGGAGCTAGTGCTATCTGTGGCCTCTTTATTTTGTATTTTTGCTTTTGATTACATGCTTTTACCCACCACTAAAGTCAAGAGCTGTACAGTATCCGTATGGAGATCACGAAAACGTTTAATTTTAAGATACCTTTAGAGCCGGTTCACATTGCCGCGACTTGTCAGCCTGACAAGTCGCACTCCCTCGCGGTCCGCTACAGGACCCGTTCTAATAGGAGCGACACAAGTCGCTCCGACTTAGAAAAAGGGTCCTGTACTACTTTAGGGTGACCTCGGAGCGACTTGCATAGACTTCCATTATGTGAAGTCCCTGCAAGTCGCTCCAAAGTCGTGGTGCATTGTAATGCACAAGTCGCCCCCGAAGTAGTAAGGAGTCGTGTCGCCCCAGTGTGAACCGACTCTTCTACTTTAGGTTGGTTCAGAATACTTGTAGGGACCTTTGTTTATAGTCTATGAAGATTTTTCACAACTTATATAAAAATGGTGTTTAGGATTTAGTGGCTCTCCACAGCAACAAAACATCACCCATCATTTTCATGGGAATTTAAGAGGCTACTTGCAGCCATTCAGAACGATCTCGGCTGCAAAAATAATGACCGTCATCTTTAGAAAATGTTTCCTGTGTCCATTAACACATAAATGTAATTATCTGGGATGGAATCAATCCAGGACATAAAGAGGACCCTCTACATCACATTGGCATGTCTATCTCCACTCACTGACATGTGATTTTCCAAAGGTGATTGCAGGTTAATATAGTGATTGAAGACCAGCGAATCAGTCACAGCTCCATGTTACTACACAAAGAAGAGGGTGGAAGGCTGGATTTATTGTAAGCCATGTTAATTGGTATAATTGTTTTCAACTTTAACACCCTGGACGGGAGTACTACTGGCAGTGAGATGAAATGTATAAAGAAAAAGCTAAAGGATAAAAAGAGGGAGGCTGGGGTCGAGAGGGACATGGAGGCTGGAGTTCACAGGAACAAGGACACGGAGGCTGGGGTCAAGAGGGAGATGGAAATGGGTCCAGAGGGCTAAAGAGAAAGAGACTGGAGTCCAGAGGACTAAAGAGAAAGAGACTGGAGTCCAGAGGACTAAAGAGAAAGAGACTGGAGTCCAGAGGACTAAAGAGAAAGAGACTGGAGTCCAGAGGGCTAAAGAGATAGAGGTTGGGGTCTAGAGGTAAAAAGAGATGGAGGTTGGGGGTCTAGAGGTAAAAAGAGATAGAGGCTGGGGTCTAAAGGTAAAAAGAGATAGAGGCTTGGGTCTACAGGGATAAAGTGTTAAAAAAAAAAAAGGTTGGGGTCCAGAGGAATAAAAAGAGGGTAGCTGAGTTTCAGAGGGATAAAGAGACAGAGGTGTGGATTCGGGAGGGATAAAGAGATGGAGACTGCAGTTCAGAGGGCTAAAGAAATGGAGGTTGGGGGTCTAGAGGTATAAAAAGATAGAGGCTGGGGTCTAGAGGGATACAAATATAAAGGCTGAGGTCCAGAGAGAAAAAAAGATTAAAGTTGGGGTCCAAAGGAATAAAAAGAGGGTGGCTGGGGTATAGAGGGATAAAGAGACAAAGGCTGATATCCAAAGGGATAAAGAGATGTAGGCTGGAGTTCAGAGGGCTAAAGAGATGGAGATTGGGGTCCAGAGGATAAGGAGATGGAGGCCGGGGTTCAGAGCAGTAAAAAGACAAAGTCTGGGGTCCAGAAAAATAAAGAGATGAAGGCTTGGATAAAGAGATGGAAGCTGGGGTCCAGAGGGATAAATAGATTGAGGATGGGGTCCAGAGGGACAAACAGGCAGAGTCTGGGGTACAGAAGAATAAAGAGATGAATAATGGGATTCAGAGGGATAAAGAAAAGAAGGATAGGGTATAGAGGTATAAAGAGATGGAAGCTGTGGTTCAGAGAAGTAAAAAGATTGAGACTAAGATTCTGAGGGTGAGGAATAGAAAGACAAAGAGAGGGAGGCTGGGGTCCAGAGAGATAAAAAGATAAGATTCTGAGGGTGAGAACCAGAGGGATAAAGAGATAGAGGCTGGGGTCCAGAGGGATGAAAACAATTGGGACTAAGACTGAGGGTAAGGACACTGGCAGGGAGGGGGTTAATACTGGGGGTGATCAAGGGGTTAAGTGTGCTCCTAAATTGTGCTTTCTAACTGTGGGGGGAAGGCTCTGTGACAGGCACACAGAGATCGGTGTTTCAGCTTAGCTGAGACACACGATTTCATTGTTCCTGTCTGACAGGAGAGCCGCCTGCCTTGTTTACATAGGCAGGTGGCTCTCCTGTCAGTTTCCCTGAAGATCGCGGGAGGCCGGTGGTGATCGTGCCCGCTCCTCCCGCAGTCTGGCTCCCACTGTATTCAATCACAGCGTGAGCGCGGCTCCGGCAGCGCACCACCGAGACCACATGCACATAATCACGTAGATCTACGTGATTACGCACAGCCGAGCCGCCCTGCCGCAGTAAATCTGTGTGGCGCGGTAAGCAAGTGGTTAAAGATGTCATTACCTGTAGTACCAGAGGAGTGGTCTACATGTTGGAGTGTGATTGCGGCCTCCAATATATGGGCAGGACTTCTAGGGCACTCCAGATACGTATAGGGGAGCATGTTAACATCAAATAAGGTCACAAAACCCACAATGTTTCGAAACACTTCAGGCATCATCATAACAGGGACCCCAGGGGCCTGAGGTTCTGGGGGATTGAAAAATGTAATAGGCACTGGCGAGGGGACAATTTTGTTAAACAACTCAGCCAGAAAGAGTCCCTTTGGATCTAGGAGACTGGGTAGATTGTACCCTCAGGATTAAATGTAGAATGTGATCTCAATTGTTTTATATCGGATAGATGATTACAGACTTGTTTCAATCAAGGAATTTGTAAAATTTATAAATATTTTTGCCGCAAGGATTTGTTAAGAACCCTGTTTCAGAGACATTTTCAGAGGAATTTATATATCCTGTTGGGAGCTTTGGTCCTTTGGAGATGTCTTCTGGATTGGAAATATATTATGTAATAGCCGCGGGTGTATAATAAAACTTTATGAATTTTGTATGTATTTTTTTAAACTACATACCAGTATCTGGTATGTAGTTTAAAATGATATGTTTGCCCTTTGAGCAAGTTTTCGGGGGTGTTTTTTTTATTATAAGAAAGGACTTGCATATTTGATATCTCCTGGGACCATTATTATTTTGCCATTTTTACTTTGTATGATCCTGGGTATATCAGTATTATTTTATCTTTATACTTCTACTCGGCCACTAGAAGTCTCCTTTTTAGGCTGTATTGGTATTATCTGCTGCGGGAACTGATCACAGAGGTCTGTATGGTTTCCATGGCAGCGTGTAGTGTATATATGGTAAGGGGTGATAATATGGCTCCACCCCGCTTACAAAGTCCCATTGGACGTAACGCGTATGGGAGGAGGAGCCGCATTTGTTGACGTCACCAGCTGCTATTTCGTGGAGCCGACTGCGGATCGGCATTGTGTTATATGTTGTCTGTACGCCACTGCTTTTTTACCAAGAGAATACTTTGTAAGTGCAATTTTTATAAAAGGTTATAGTCTTAATAATACCGCGCACTTAGATTCTTCTGTTTATCTATCCATGCATACTGATTGAGTGGAAAACCATTTCCAAAATCTTGCTGGGAGGACGGGAGGCATTTTCCCTTTGGGGGACAAAGGGGACAGCAAATATACACCGTTATACAAGCTGTACACTCACTACTTTACATTGTAGCAAATTCATCTCTTCAGAGTTGTCACATTAACCACTTGCCGACCGCTCACTCGAGCTCTACTGCGGCAAAGTTGTTAGATATCATCCAGCGACGTAGACCTATGTCGCTGGACTCCTCCCCTTGTGGGCGGCACGCGGAGGCTCGCTCCCGCTGTATTCATTCACAGCGGGAGTCGGGTCAGGGGAGGAGCGGCGGCGATTGCCGCTGCTCTTCCCCGATCGTCGGGGAATCGAGTTTGGAGATCCGCCCGCTTGTGTAAACAGAGCGGGCGGATCTCCTAAGTGACAGACAGTGACAGATTGCAGGGTTCAGCATAGCTGAACATGCAATCTGTCCCTGTGTCACTCAGTCACCCCCCCCCCACACGTTAGTAAGCACCAGGCATACATTAACCCCTCCCTCTCCAATAAAATTAACCCCTTCCCTGCCAGTGTCATTTTTACAGTAACAGTGCATATTTATAGCACTGATTACTGTAGTAATGTCACTGGTGCCCCCAAAAGTGTCAAAAATGTCAGTCAAGGGTCCGATCTGTCCGCCGCAATGTCACAGTCCCGCAAAAAAAAAATCGCAGATCGCCGCCATTACGCGTTAACAAAAAAAAACACCAAAAATTACACAATAACTTTTGCGCAAACCAATCAAAATACGCTTATTGTGATTTTTTTTTTTTACCAAACATAGGTAGCAGAAAACAAATTGGCCAAAAATGTAAAAAAATTTAGATTTTTACATTTTTTGGGGGAATTTCATATAAAACAATGTGAAAAATATTGTTATTTTTTCAAAATTTACGCTCTTTTTTTGTTTACAGCGCAAAAAGTAAAAATCGCACAGGTGATCAAATACCACCAAAAGAAAGCTCTGTTTATGGGAAAAAAATGACGTAAATTTTGTTTGGGTACAGCGTCGCACGACCTCGCAATGGTCAGTTAAAGTCGCACAGTGCCGAATCGCAAAAAGTGGCCTGGACGTAAGACAGCAAAATCCTCCGGTGGTAAAGTGGTTAAAAGATATTATAAAATATTTACAAAAAATGTGAGGGGTGTACTCACTTTTGTGAGATACTGTACATGGAGGACTGGAAAAAACATATCCAATTCCCATTAAGCTCTGTGACATCTTCGATTGGGGAAGAGGTATTGGCCATTCAGGCAGAAAAGGATCGGGAGACGGCCGGCTCGGTCTACTTTGTTCCGCAGATAATGAAGAAAAACAAAACATGAAGGAAATCAGATTGCTAATAAGGATTTCTGCAACGCTGGATGAATTCCAAGCAGCTTCTAAACAGCAAAACGCAAATTAATGTTTTTTAAAGTTGGAATGCGCGGCCACAAAACGATGATTGCTCGTTAGTCAGTCCCGCTGTTGTGTTACACGGAGTCCAGGGAGCGGTTCCAGTCTGGGCTTTATGGGGTGAAACGTATTGCGCTTATTCTCGAGATCCTCCTAACAGGCAAGGCAAAGGCGATGATCTGCATTCTAATGAGCAAAGTGCCAGAAAGAGAGACGATCTTATAACCGTCTCAGTGCTTTACTACAAGGCCAAGGGGTATAAGAACACGACCCCGTGCTAAGAGTCTCATAAGAGGATTAATGTTCATATGCTCCAGTTGTCAACTTCCAGGACACATTCCTATGTGTTTGGTGGAGTAAACACTTTTTTAAGCAGTCGAGGACAGTGGACATGCTACACACGTGTCAAGGTCTTACCTTGCCCTCCTGTTGGCAGCCATCTTGGACATGTGCAGACTACTGCCTCTTACAGACTGCGATTGCATCATCACTTCCTACTGTCTGGGCGTCACACATTGATGATGCTGCGCCCCTGACTATGTCTATCACCTGTTGGGTTGCAATCCTTGCCCTTGTGCTCCAAGGTGCATCTCTGCTAGCAGTCTTCTGTTCTCTGTGTTACCCAGTGTATGACCTGGCTTGGCTGACTACTCTCCTGGCTCTCGACCCGGCATTGGCAGACGACCCGGCATCGGCAGACGACCCACTTCTGGACCCGACCGCGGCTTGGATGACTACCCGCTCCTAGACTTGACCCTGGCTTGTTCCTGCTCTCTTTTCCTCCCTCTTGCTGTGCGATTTTTGTTGTTTTCTCTAATAAACTGCTTTATTTTACCTGCATCCCCGTGTGGTCTGGTTTGCTGGCACCCTGAAAACACGCCCCAAATAACTTCCTCATAGTACATAGGATGTGTGTAGTATGTTCATTCCTTCTACCCCTCTACCAATTCCCCCTCTCCACTTGCCAGCTTTTCCCATTGTAGCCAGAAGTTGCTGAATCCGTGATTATCAACACTGTTCAGACGTGGAATAGAGAAATACAAAGAAACATTCTTACTTTTGTAGCTACTCTGTTTCATTCATCTGCAGATCAAATGGATGAACTTCCATTTGCAGATGCTATATGTCATGAGTGCTCAATCTGTGGCCTTCCAGCTTTTGCGAGGCTACAAATCCCATCATGCCTCTGCGTTTGGGAGTCACGCTTGTTACTGTCATTCTTGCAATACTTCATGGGACTTGTAGTTCTGCAACAGCTGGAGGGCCACAGGTTGAACACACATGCTATAGGGTTTGGCCTGGAGCCTGCATTGGACTGACTGGATCGCTCACTAGTCATAGTTAGGTGGCTGTGTGGGTAGGGAGGAAGGGATTACTTTCAGTGGGTTGTGCCGGGCGGTGGTTGGTCTATTGGGGACTTTGGTTTCTGGGAAGACTTAGATGGAGATGAAGGAGCGCTGGCTGTCCAGAAAACAAACACAGCTCTTGATGTAGGGTTCATAAATTGTTTATTGAAAATGTTAACATGTACAGTGGGTACGGAAAGTATTCAGACCCCCTTACATTTTTCACTCTATGTTATATTGCAGCCATTTGCTAAAATCATTTAGGTTCATTCTTCTTCCTCATGAATGTACACATAGCACCCCATACTGACAGAAAAACACAGAATTGTTGACATTGTTGCAGATTTATTAAAAAAGAAAAACTGAAATATCACATGGTCCTAAGTATTCAGACCCTTTGCTCAGTATTTAGTAGAAGCCCCCTTTTGATCTAATACAGCCAGGAATCTTTTTGGGAAAGATGCAACAAGTCTTTCACACCTGGATTTGGGGATCCTCTGCCATTCCTCCTTGCAGATCCTCTCCAGTTCTGTCAGGTTGGATGGTAAACGTTGGTGGACAGCCATTTTTAGGTCTCTCCAGAGATGCTCAATTGGGTTTAAGTCAGGGCTCTGGCTGGGCCATTCAAGAACAGTCACGGAGTTGTTGTGAAGCCACTCCTTCGTTATTTTAGCTGTGTGCTTAGGGTCATTGTCTTGTTGGAAGGTAAACCTTCGGCCCAGTCTGAGGTCCAGAGCACTCTGGAGAAGGTTTTTGTCCAGGATATCCCTGTACTTGGCCGCATTCATCTTTCCCTCGATTGCAACCAGTCGTCCTGTCCCTGCAGCTGAAAAACACCCCCACAGCATGATGCTGCCACCACCATGCTTCACTGTTGGGACTGTATTGGACAGGTGATGAGCAGTGCCTGGTTTTCTCCACACATACCGCTTAGAATTAAGGCCAAAAAGTTCTATTTTGGTCTCATCAGACCAGAGAATCTTATTTCTCACCATCTTGGAGTCCTTCAGGTGTTTTTTTAGCAAACTCCATGCGGGCTTTCATGTGTCTTACACTGAGGAGAGGCTTCCGTCGGGCCACTCTGCCATAAAGCCCTGACTGGTGGAGGGCTGCAGTGATGGTTGACTTTCTACAACTTTCTCCCATCTCCTGACTGCATCTCTGGAGCTCAGCCACAGTGATCTTTGGGTTCTTCTTTACCTCTCTCACCAAGGCTCTTCTCCCCCGATAGCTCAGTTTGGCCGGACGGCCAGTTCTAGGAAGGGTTCTGGTCGTCCCAAACGTCTTCCATTTGAGGATTATGGAGGCCACTGTGCTCTTAGGAACCTTAAGTGCAGCAGAAATCTTTTTGTAACCTTGGCCAGATCTGTGCCTTGCCACAATTCTGTCTCTGAGCTCTTCAGGCAGTTCCTTTGACCTCATGATTCTCATTTGCTCTGACATGCATTGTGATGTGGAAGGTCTTATATAGACAGGTGTGCGGCTTTCCTAATCAAGTCCAATCAGTATAATCAAACACAGCTGGACTTAAATGAAGGTGTAGAACCATCTCAAGGATGATCAGAAGAAATGGAAAGCACCTGAGTTAAATATATGAGTGTCACAGCAAAGGGTCTGAATACTTAGGACCATGTGATATTTCAGTTTTTCTTTTTTAATAAATCTGCAACAATGTCAACAATTCTGTGTTTTTCTGTCAGTATGGGGTGCTATGTGTACATTCATGAGGAAGAAGAATGAACTTAAATGATTTTAACAAATGGCTGCAATATAACAAAGAGTGAAAAATTTAAGGGGGTCTGAATACTTTCCGTACCCACTGTACATCAAGCTAAAGCATTTTTGGGGAGAATGAACTCCCCCTTCTTCAGGGCTAAATGTTAAAAAATATATTATATTATTATAACATTGGGATGCTGGCCTTACACACACATGAACTTTAGCGGTATCCCAGTCTTAGTCCGTAGGGTTCAATATTGAGTTGGCCCACCCGTTGCAGCTATAACAGCTTCAACTCTTCTGGGAAGGCTGTCCACAAGGTTTAGGAGTGTCTATGGGAATGTTTCACCATTCTTCCAGAAATGACTTTGTGAAGTCAGGCAATGATGCTGGAGAGAAGGCCTGGTTCTCAGTCTGCACTCTAATTCATCCCAAAGATGTTCTATTGGGTTGAGGTCAGGGCTCTGTGCAGGCCAGTCAAGCTCCTCCACCCCAAACTCGCTCATCCATGTCTTTAGGGACCTTGCTTTGTGCACTGGTGCGCAGTTAAGTTGGAACAGGAAGGGGCAATCCCCAAACTCTTCCCACAAAGTTGGGAGCAAAAAACTGTCTTGGTATGCTGACACCTTAAGAGTTCCCTTCACTGGAACTAAGGGACCAAGCGCAACCCCTGAAAAACAACCTCACACCATAATCCCCCCTCCACCAAATGATTTGGACCAGTGCACAAAGCAAGGTCCATAAAGACATGAATGAGCGAGTTTGGGGTGGAGGAACTTGACTGACCTGCACAGAGTTCTGACCTCAACCCGATAGAACACTTTTGGGATGAATTTGAGCGAAAACTGCAAGCCAGGCCTTGTCGTCCAACATCAGTTCCTGACCTCACAAATGCGCTTCTGGAGGAATGGTCAAACATTCCCACAGACACACTCCCACTGATACCTATGATAGGACACTATTCCTCCCCTCTGACACCAAAGATGGTCCCTATTCCTCCCACTGACACCAACGATGGGACACTATTCCTCCCACTAATATCAATGATGGAGCACTATTCCTCCCATTGACACCAATGATGGGGCACTATTCCTCCCATTGACACCAATGATGGGGCACTATTCCTCCCACGGATACCAATGATGGGGGCACTATTCCCCCCACGGATACCAATGATGGGGCACTATTCCCCCCAATGTTACCAATGATGGGACACTATTCCTCCCACTGATACAAATGATGGGACACTATTCCTCCCACTGACACCAATGATGGGGCACTATTCCTCCCACTGATACCAATGACGGGGCACTATTCCTCCCACTGACACCAATGATGGGGCACTATTCCTCCCACTAATAGCAATGATGGGGCACTATTCCTCCCACTGATACCAATGAGGGGGCACTATTCCTCCCACTGATACCAATAATGGGGCACTATTCCTCCCACTGACAGCAATGATGGGGCACTATTACTCCCACTGACACCAATGATGGGACACTATTCCTCCCACTGACACCAATGATGGGGCACTATTCCTCCCACTGACACCAATGATGGGGCACTATTCCTCCCACTGACACCAATGATGGGGTACTATTCCTCCCACCGACACCAATGACGGGGCACTATTCCTCCCACCGACACCAATGACGGGGCACTATTCCTCCCACTGATACCAATGATGGGGCACTATTCCTCCCACTGAAACCAATGATGGGGCACTATTCCTCCCACTGATACCAATGATGGGGCACTATTCCTCCCACTGACACCAATGATGGGGCACTATTCCTCCCACTAATACCAATGATGGGGCACTATTCCTCCCACTGACACCAATGATGGGGTACTATTCCTCCCACTGATACCAATGATGGGGCACTATTCCTCCCACTAATACCAATGATGGGGCACTATTCCTCCCACTGACACCAATGATGGGGCACTATTCCTCCCACTGACACAGACAGGGGACTATTCCTTCCCCCAATACCAAAGATGCATTGTTTACTCCCACTGACATTAGGACAATTTCTACACCCAATGGCCACAGTCCGGCCCCCCTAAAGTCTGAAGGACAGTAAACTGGCCCCTTGTTTAGAATGTTTGGAGTTAGCTGAGGCCACCTTTCCTCAGCTAATCTCTGGGGCCAGCTGCCACAACCGACAGATCAGTTCCTAGACTCGCGGATCATCCCGGTAAGCCCGAAAACCACCGGTGTTCAGATGTAATCGCACATTGAGCGATCACCTGCAGTTAGGGACAGATGATCGTCCCGGATGCAAACCCTACAGCTATTGTTTGTGACTTTTTTGGAAGTTAGGAACGTCTTCTACGTGTTCTCCAACATTCCACACCGTGCCCAGCCAATGTGTCGCCAGTAAGGTGCATGGGAAGTTCCCCAAAATGATTTTATCAGCGGAACACTCGGCTAATCCGAGCCGAATAAAATTTGAATGACAATAATTGCGGGTTAAATGGCAGGCATAACAATGAGCGCGTATGAAAGAGCAATCGGGGAGATTGAATTATGAACCACAGCGGTGAATATGCAGATTGATCCGAAATTCCAGCCGGGCTGCCATAATATGAAAGTTAAATCTTCAGGCGCATCGCGTCGCTCTTGATTGCCTTTTAAAATACAATGAGGCGGTTTTTATTCCATCATCTTTTTGTTAAAGAGTTCAGCAGAAAGCAACCAGAGATAAAAGATTAAAGTGCTTTTCAGTCGGCAAACTGATTTCCGACGGATAACGGCGGTCTTTATCTGAACGCAACCGGACTTGGAGAGCTGAGCCCAGGCGTATGCGATATTACATGTTTGCTGCCTTCTCTTTGATTAAAAAAAATAAATAAAATCTATGACAGAGATTTTCCAGCATGTCGGTAAGTCTCTGCATACTTACCATGTGTTACCCTAGGTTTACTTCTATGCAGCTGCCGTTGATTCGGTTTTTCAGGCCCATTTTGCGATGCGTTTTTTAAAATCTCTGTAATAAACTGTGTATAGCTGGTTGTCTAAGTGCAGGCCAGGAAGCTAGCCATCTTGTCCTTAACAATGGATGACTCACCAGCAGTCAGCGGGGTTTCCCGCTGACAGCTGAATGTTAAAATAAATTAAAAAAACATTGCCGCCAAGTAAAAAAAAACATGTGGGGTCTCCCCCCAGTCCATACCAGGCATGCAGTGCGGCAGGTCAGGAAGGTGGGGGGGGGGGGGCGACGAGCGAGCCCCCCCTCTTGAACCATACCAGGCCACATTCCCCGCTTCGGAAGGTGGCTTCCAAATACCGATAAGACCCCCAAAACCACAGCCCAGGGTTGTGAGGAAGAGGCCCTTGTCCCCATCAACACGGGGTTAAGGTGCTTTGGGGCGGGGTGCTCACACCTCCCCCCCCTTCCTTTCCTGACCTGCCGGGCTGCATGCTCAAGTAAGGGCCTGGTATAGATTGGGGGAGGGGGGACCCTATACCGTTTTTTTTACTTTTTTTTATTGCCGACAATGTTTTTTTTTCTACATTCAGCCGTAAGCAGAGAATCCAGCTGACTGCTGATGAGTCATCTGTTGTTAAGGACGCGGCGGACAGCTTCCCGGCCTGTTCCATAACAACCAGCTATACACAGTTAAAAAACTCATGAAAAACACATCAAAAAAGCAATGAAAAACGTGCCTGAAAACCGCAACCACATAGATGTGAACCCAGAGTAATACATTGTAAGTATGCCCCAAAGCACACCCTCCCCCATACCCATGTAAAGGGCATGTGGCCTGGTATGGTTTAGGAGGGGGAGGGCTGGGATCTGGTGGCCCCCTTGTTAAGGGGGGCTTTCAGATTCCAATTAATCCCCTGCCCGCAGACCCCCACAACCATCGCCCAGGGGTTGTTGGGAAGAGGCCCTTGTCCCTATCAACATGTTCAAAGCCCCCCTGCCCCAAAGCACCCACCCCAAATGTTGAGGACTTTTAAGCTGGTATGGTCCAGAAGGGGGGGAGGATATCGCTCGTCTCCTCCCTTTCCTTACCTGCTGGGCTGCATTCTTGGATAAGGGCCTGGTATGGATTCAGGGGGAACCCAGCTGACTGCTGATGAGTCATTTGTTGTTAAGGACGCTACGGCGGGATTCCCGGCCCGCTCCTTAACACCAGCTATACACTTACGTTTCACGCTTGCGTTGCCACTCATTGATAATGGCACCCCAAATGCAACGAACAGACACTCACTTTTCCACGATGCATCAAACTGATAGTTAAAAAACTGTGCAAAGCTCAAAAAGCTACATGAGCGGCTTTGGCACGTTTGGTTTGTATAAGGCAGCCTATTAAAAAGAATGTAGCTGCTTTAAAAAACGCACATGAATAGCGACTAACCTCATTGTGCGTCATTGTGTCAATGGGCACACAATTGCGCCTTATCTTTGGAAAGATGAACAGTCGGCAACCCGAAGTCATCCAAGGTAAAGATATTTATTTGCTACAGAGTAGATGATTTAAGTGATTTTCAGAGAAAAAGAAAACATTCTTTAAAAGCCTTCAGGGTCAATTCACAGATAAGCATGCGTTAATTTAACCTCTTCCTGCCTGCCGTATGCAGAATGACGGCCGCAGGGTGGTTGTATTAGCCTGACTGGGAGTCTTATGACGTCCAGGAGGATAAGAAGGTCACGCAGAGCGGTGATCGGTAGTGGGGTGTGTCGCTCTGACACACCACATCTTTGATCCTCGTAAAGAGCCTATGACCTAGGGCCCAGGGGTGTCCAAACTATGGCCCTCCAGCTGTTCAGGAACTACAATTTCCATGAGGCATTGTAAATCTCTTACATTCACAGACATAACTAGGCATGTTGGGAATTGTAGTTCCTGAACAGCTGGAGGGCCATAGTTTGGACATCGCTAACGTAGGCTCTTTACCACGTGATCAGCTGTGACTAATCACATCGTGACCAGAAAGTGCTGTTTATCGGCTTTTCCTCTATTCGTGCTGAGTGGCGTGGGTAGAGGAGAGACGATTAGCGGCTTTCCTGACAGTGGGGGTCTGCGCTGATCAGCACACTGATTATCAGTGCAGACCCATCAAGGATGCCCATTAGAGCCCACCAGGGATGCCAATCAGTGCCCATTGGGGATGCCAATCATGGCCCATCAGTAATGCCTGCCACTGCCTCCTTATCAGTGCTGCCTAATTGTGCCATCTATCAGTGCTGCCCATCAGTGCCACCTATGAGTGCATATTAGTACTGCATATCAGTGCCACCTATCAGTGCCCATCAGTGCTGGATCTCGGTGCGGCCTATCAGTGCCACCTATTAGTGCATATCAGTGCCCATCGGTGCTGCCTATCAGTGCTGCCTATTAGTGCCTATCAGTACCTATCAGTGAAGGAGAAATCATACTTATTTACAAAAATTTACAGCAGAAAGAAAGAAAAACTTTTTTTTTTCAACATTTTCGGTCTTTTTTTTGTTTAACAAAAAATAAAAAACCCAGTGGTGATCAAATACCACCAAAATATACTCTATTTGTGGGAAACAAAATTATAAAAATGTTGTTTTTCGGTACAGCGTTGCATGACCGCGCAATTGTCATTCAAAATGCGACAGCGCTGAAAGCTGAAAATTGGCCTGGGCAGGAAGGGGGTTAAAAGTACCCTGTATTGAAGGGGTTAAAGTGGTACTATAGTGCTAACAGGAATGCAAGGAATAAATGCTGGTAATACAGAAATGTATTTATGTCTCTTCTACAATAATAAGACACACAGTAAAAATTGGCAGCTCTCATTTGAGTAAATAAATCACACGGCTGGGATCGAGGGTGTCCCCGGAATGTTGGCATCAGTATCCATCTTGTGGCGGGATGGTAAGGTAAAGGTAGCCTGGCCCAGAGGGGAAGCCGTCGGCTGCTGTGGAACCAGCGTGGAACACAAATGGCGCTGATAACGGAACTGGCGTCAAGTTCTGGTATCGGCGCCATTTGCGTTCCATGCTGGCTCCACCATGGCCGACGGCTTCCCCTCCGATGACGTGCTTTCACTCTGGCATGCGTAGCGATATGTAACATGTGCACTGCTGAGCAGATGACATGACTCCCCAAATCATCACTGATTGTGGAAAATTTTGCATTTCATTTGGAAATCAAGGTCCCAGAGTCTGAAGGAGGAGTGGAGAGGCACAGAGTCCAAGTTGCATGAAGTCCAGTGTGAAGTTTCCACAGTCAGTGATGATTTGAGGAGCCGTGTCATCTGCTGGTGTTGGTCCTCTGTGTTTTATCAAGTCCAAAGTCAGCGCAGCCCTCTAGAAGGAAATTCTAGAGAACTTCATGCTTCCCTCTGCTGACCAGCTTTATGGAGATTTCATTTTCCAGCAGGACTTGGCACCGCCCACACTGCCAAACCTACCAATACCTGGTCACATGATCATGGGATCACTGCGCTTGATTGGCCAGCAAACTGGCCTGACCTAAACCCCATAGAGAATCTGTGGGGTATTGTCAAGAGGAAGATGAGAGACATCAGACCCAACAATGCAGACGAGCTGAAGGCCGCTATCAAAGCAACCTGGGCTTCCATAACACCTCAGCAGTGCCACAGGCTGATCGCCTCCATGCCACGCCGCATTGATGCAGTGATTCATTCAAAAGGAGCCCCGACCAAGTATTGAGTGCATCCTATACTGTACATGGACAGACTTCACTAAGCCAACATTTCTGTATTAAACATCCTTTCTCTATCGTTCATTGACGGACGCAGTCTCTGTTCTCTGCGACGGACGCAGAAAAAAAAGTTCTGGCTACACCTATGGGCAGTCCCAGGGGCCAACATTTCTGTATTAAAAAATCCCTTTTTTTATTTTTTATTGGTCTTATGTATTATTTAGTAATTTTCTGAGATACTGAATCTTGGGGTGTAAGTCATTATAGATACTTACATAGTAGTTAAGGTTGAATAAAGACAACAATCCATCCAATTCAACCTGTGTAGGTGTGTGTGTCATTGACGATATTCATTTCCCATATCCCTGAATTTTATGTTCTTTGAGATGCACATCCAAGAGTCTTTTAAAGTATTGATACTCCCCGCTGATACCACCAGTTATGGAAGAGAGTTCCACATTCTTACCGCCCTGACAGTGAAGAACCCCTTACACAGCTTAAGGTTAAACCGCTTCTCCTCTAATCTCATTGTGTGGCCACGTGTCCTCTTACACTCTCTGAGACTAAATCGTTTATTTCCTATGCTGGGATCGCCATTGAGGTATTTGTAAATTGCTATCATGTCCCCTCTCAGGCGTCTTTTCCCCAGGGAGAATAAGTTAAGCGTGTGTAATCGCTCCTCATAATTAAGGTTTTCCAATCCCCTAATTCGTTTAGTCGCCCTTCTTTGGACTCTCTCCAGTTCCAGCACATCCCTTCTGAGGGTTGGTGACCAGAACTGGACAGAATACTCCAGATGTTGCCGAAACCAGAGTTTTATAAAGTGGTAGGATTATGGTTTTATCTCTGGAATACATCCCCTTCCTTATGCATGCTAATATTCTGCCGGCTGTGGCAGCTGCAGCTTGACATTGCATGCCATTGCTTAGTCTATCTTCGGCTAGGACCCCCAGATCTTTCTCCATTCTTTGTTTTTAGCTCCCAAGTGCATTACCTTACACTTCTCTACATTAAACTTCATTTGCCATGTTGTTACCCACTGTTATTTTGTTCAGGTCCTTCTGTAAGATTTCTATGTCCTGATGTGAAGTTTTTGCCCTGCCTATTTTTGTGTCATCTGCGAAAACTGATATTGAACTAATAATCCCGTCCTCTATATTATTTATGAATAAATTAAACAGAATCGGTTCCAGGACTGAGCCTTGGGGTACCCCACTTACCAATCCAGACCAGTCTGAGTACATTGTATTCATCACCACCCTTTGGACACACCCCTGTAACCAGTTTTATCTCCAAGAACAAACCTTGTGGTGGATGCCTGTAGTCCTTAGCTTGTAGATTAAGTAATTATGGGGAACTGTATTGAATGCCTTCGCAAAATCCAGATATACCACATCAACAGGTCTCCCCCTGTCTAGTTCGCTGCTCACCTCCATGTAGAATGTTAACAGATTGGTCTGGCAAGAACGTCCCTTTGTAAACCCATGCAAATTCTTGGATATAGTCCCTTATCATCCCCTCCAATAATTTACATACTATTGATGTCAGGCTGACTGGCCTATAGTTTCCTGGAATAATTCTCTGCCCTTTTTTTAATCATCAAAATTTAAAGAAAGAAATGCTTGAAATATATCACTCTGTGTGTAACGCATCTATATAAAATATAGGAGTTTCATGCTTTGAATTAAATTCTTAAAAATAAAATAACTTTTTGATGATATTCAAATTTTTGTTTACAAACTTTTTTATGAAAGTAATTTGGTGGTACAAGTAAAAAAAAAAAAAACAAAGAACAGTATCATGAAATGGGTACATTAATGATATTCTAATTTCATGAGCTGCACCTGTATACTTCAGTATCCCATAGTAATATCTGACAAAAAGATCTAAAAACACTGAAGCAGCAGAGTTTGTGAAAATTTATATTTGTGTCATTCTCAAAACTTTTGGCCAGGGCTGAATTGACTTGTTCTATCACGGATCTATTTAGGGGAGAAAAAAAAAGCAGAATGGAGCCGAACTCATGGCCACCATTAGCGTTAATTCACTGTTTTGAAGTGATGCAGTTATCACATTTTTTCTTATGACCCGTCCATCTTGGATCCATAGAACATCCGCTATTTGCAATTTGCAGGATTTAATATTTTCATCCGGCTGCAAACTTAAACGTTGCTGAACAATCAACTATTCGCAAGATTTATTTTTGTCAGCGGAATTGAAAGTCTAATCCATATCTGAAGGGTTTACTAAATATTTACTGATGTTTTTTTTTTTTTTAGTTCCCTGGGTTTATGTGGAGGGATTGAGAAGCGCGATTCACATATTCTGCAATTTCCCGCAACAATGAGACGCGTTCGCTTCATTCTGTTCGGCACAAAAGGATTTAAATCTGCACCGGTCTGCTGTTTTTATATTTTTGTTTGAAGATTTGCCAGCGGAAATTGTCAGAAGGAAATATACAGCTAGAAGCAGGTATGAGATACACAGGTTTGTCTATTAACAACGTGTGAATGGCAGAGAGAGTGGAAACATCCGATACGGGGGACTAGGGCAGGATCAATGTCACCGCTCCGCTTTTGTATCCGTACACCCCTTATGCAGCAGAGCAATTTTTCCTTCTCCACTATGGGCCGGTTTATTTGTCCTATTTATTGACTTTTATTATTACTTGACTATGGAAGGATTCACCCCCTTCGTGACCAGGCCATTTTTTGGTATTTAGCACTGTGCTACGTTAAAGTGTTAGTAAACCCAGGACTCTGCATTCACTATATCTGGTCTCCCCAGGACTCTGCATTCACTATATCTGTCTCCCCAGGACTCTGCATTCACTATATCTGATCTCCCCAGGACTCTGCATTCACTATATCTGTCTCCCCAGGACTCTGCATTCACTATATCTGGTCTCCCCAGGACTCTGCATTCACTATATCTGCCTCCCCAGGACTCTGCATTCACTATATCTGGTCTCTCCAGGACTCTGCATTCACTATATCTGGTCTCCCCAGGACTCTGCATTCACTATATCTGGTCTCCCCAGGACTCTGCATTCACTATATCTGGTCTCCCCAGGACTCTGCATTCACTATATCTGGTCTCCCCAGGACTCTGCAGTCACTATATCTGGTCTCCCCAGGACTCTGCAGTCACTATATCTGGTCTCCCCAGGACTCTGCAGTCACTATATCTGGTCTCCCCAGGACTCTGCAGTCACTATATCTGGTCTCCCCAGGACTCTGCAGTCACTATATCTGGTCTCCCCAGGACTCTGCATTCACTATATCTGATCTCCCCAGGACTCTGCATTCTCTATATCTGATCTCCCCAGGACTCTGCATTCTCTATATCTGATCTCCCCAGGACTCTGCATTCTCTATATCTGATCTCCCCAGGACTCTGCATTCACTATATCTGATCTCCCCAGGACTCTGCATTCACTATATCTGATCTCCCCAGGACTCTGCATTCACTATATCTGATCTCCCCAGGACTCTGCATTCACTATATCTGATCTTCCCAGGACTCTGCATTCACTATATCTGATCCCCCCAGGACTCTGCATTCACTATATCTGATCTCCCCAGGACTCTGCATTCACTATATCTGATCTCCCCAGGACTCTGCATTCTCTATATCTGATCTCCCCAGGACACTGCATTCACTATATCTGATCTCCCCAGGACTCTGCATTCACTATATCTGATCTCCCCAGGACTCTGCATTCACTATATCTGATCTCCCCAGGACTCTGCATTCACTATATATGATCTCCCCAGGACCCTGCATTCACTATATCTGATCTCCCCAGGACTCTGCATTCACTATATCTGATCTCCCCAGGACTCTGCATTCACTATATCTGATCTCCCCAGGACTCTGCATTTACTATATCTGATCTCCCCAGGACTCTGCATTTACTATATCTGATCTCCCCAGGACTCTGCATTCACTATATCTGATCTCCCCCCAGGACTCTGCATTCACTATATCTGATCCCCCCAGGACTCTGCATTCACTATATCTGATCCCCCCCAGGACTCTGCATTCACTATATCTGATCTCCCCAGGACTCTGCATTCACTATATCTGGCCTCCCCAGGACTCTGCATTCACTATATCTGATCCCCCCAGGACTCTGCATTCACTATATCTGATCTCCCCAGGACTCTGCATTCACTATATCTGATCTCCCCAGGACTCTGCATTCACTATATCTGATCTCCCCAGGACTCTGCATTCACTATATCTGATCTCCCCAGGACTCTGCATTCACTATATCTGATCTCCCCAGGACTCTGCATTCACTATATCTGATCTCCCCAGGACTCTGCATTCACTATATCTGATCTCCCCAGGACTCTGCATTCACTATATCTGATCTCCCCAGGACTCTGCATTCACTATATCTGATCTCCCCAGGACACTGCATTCACTATATCTGATCTCCCCAGGACTCTGCATTCACTATATCTGATCTCCCCAGGACTCTGCATTCACTATATCTGATCTCCCCAGGACTCTGCATTCACTATATCTGATCTCCCCAGGACTCTGCATTCACTATATCTGGTCTCCCCAGGACTCTGCAGTCACTATATCTTATCTCCCCAGGACTCTGCATTCACTATATCTGATCTCCCCAGGACTCTGCATTCACTATATCTAATCTCCCCAGGACTCTGCATTTACTATATCTGGCCTCCCCAGGACTCTGCATTCACTATATCTGGTCTCCCCAGGACTCAGAACATGGCAATGCAATTATTTTAGTAAATATAAACTGCTAAATTCCTTTTCTCATCAGCAGTACATGGCAGTCCTGTGACTTCTATCAGTGTCTGGTTAAAGTTTGTAGGAGGATTTTCCCTTCTCCTCTGACTGTCCTATGAGGCTGCAGGACCCCTGACCCTCTGTCTGGACAATGCTAATTGGCCCTGTGCTGATCACATGCACTCTCCCAAGAAAAAAAAAAAAAACTCCAGTAATACACACCGAACTGAGTATAACAAGCATGCTTTACTGCATATACACACTGATTTTACTGTTGTGGGTTTAGTAAAACTTTAACAACTTGGAAGGTTTACCCCCCTTTCTGACCAGGGCCTTTTTTGCGATGAGGCACTGAATTGCTTTAACTGACAGTTGTGCGGTCGTGCGACGCTGTACACAAATAACATTTTTGCCTTTTTCCACAAATAGAGCTTTCTTTTGGTGGTATTTGATCACCTCTGCACTTTTTTTTTTTTTTTGCTCTAATAAAACAATCCTGACAATTTTGAAAAAAAAAAGAAAAAAACTTTCTGCTTTAAAACATGCAATAAAAAAATAAATAAATAAATAAAAAATAAATCTAATTTCTTCAATAATTCAGGCCAATATGTATTCTGCTACATATTTTTTGGTAAATAAAAAATCCCAATAAGCGTATATTGATTTGTTTGTGAAAAAGTTATAGCGTCTACAAACTATGGGATATATTTATGGAATTTTTATTTATTTTTTGCTTTTTTTACCAGTAATGGTGGCGATCAGCGACTTCTAGTGGGACTGCGATATTGTGGCGGACAAATTGAACACAAACTGACATTTTGTGTGGACCAGTGACACTAATACAGTGATCAGTGCTAAAAATATACACTATCACTGTACAAATGAAACTGGCTGGGAAGGGGTTAACATCAGGGGCAATCAAAGGTTTAACTGTGTGCCTAGCCTGTGTATTAGTGTACTGTGTGGGAGGAGCTTTTACAAGGGGAAGGCATGGATCCATGTCTCTGCTTTGCAGGAACACAGGATCCATGCCATCCGTGCAGGATCACGTGAATATATACATGATCCTACGCAATGCGGCCACTCTGTAGCAGTAAAACTGCTATAGGGTGGTCAGCAACTGGTTTACTGAGAATTGTGCGGTCATGCAACACCGTACACAAAAAAAATTGATAACATTTTTTTTTTTTTTTTTTTACACTTTTGGTGGTATTTCATCACCTCTGCGTTTTTTAATATAAAAACAAAACGAAAGACCAAAAATAAAAAAAACATATGTTTTACTTTCTTTTATAAAACATATCCAATAAAAAAAAAAAAAAAACAACAAAAAAATTAAATTTCTTCATAAATTTAGGCCAATGTGTAGTCTGCTACATGTCACTGGTAGAAAAAAAATCCCAATAACCATATATTGATTGGCTTGTGAAAGCTATAGCGCCTACAAACTATGGGATGTATACTGGAATTTAAGAAGCTATAGACCCTATACTGGTAATGATGGTGATCAGCGACTTATAGTATTACTGTGATGGCCTCCTCTTACCACCGGCATCCAGAGCAGTGTGCCATACAGGCCTATCCTCAGACCACTATCCAGCACGAGCGCATTACAGGCCTCCTCTCACCACTTTCCAGAGCACTGTGTGCATTACAGGCCTCCTCAGACTACCGTCCACAGCAGCACTGTGCATTAGAGGCCTCCAGACAAGAGTCCTAAATAATGACCATGCAGAGCAAAGCACTGTGAGTGTTTACATTACAGCCTCCCCTCAGACCACCATCCAGAGCACTGTGCATTACAGGCCTCCTCTTACGACCAGCATCCAGAGCACTGTGTGCATTACAGGCCTCCTCAGACTACCGTCCACAGCAGCACTGTGCATTAGAGGCCTCCAGACAAGAGTCCTAAATAATGACCATCCAGAGCAAAGCACTGAGTATGTACATTACAGCCTCCCCTCAGACCACCATCCAGAGCACTGTGTGCATTACAGGCCTCCTCCTACCACCAGCATCCAGATCACTGTGCCATACACCTTTCCTCAGACCACCATTCAGCACTGAGTGCATTTCAGGCCTCCTCTGACCACTTTCTAGAGCACTGTGTGCATTACAGGCCTTCTCTGACCACTGTATAGAGCACTGTGTTTGCATTACAGGCCTCCCCTCAGAACACCATCCAGGACTGTGTATTATTACAAGCCTTTCATACCACCATCCAGAGCACTGTGCATTACAGGCCACCTGATGAGAGTCCTAACTCACTACCATCCAGAGCAGAGCACTGTGAGTGCATTACATGCCTCCCCTCAGACCACCATCCAGAGCACTGTGCAATAAAAGCCTTCCCTCAGAGCACCATCTAGAGCACTGTGCATTACAAGCAGTGTTGGGGTAGTTACTCAAAAAATGTAACTAATTACTAGTTACTAGTTACTTCTGTAAATAGTAATGAAATTACTTTACTAGTTACTGCATTTGAAAAGTAACTTCACTACTTATTACTTTACTTTACTTTTGAAAAAAAATATGAACAAATTTCAATGCGCATATTTATTTGTAGTGCACAAAAAAAACAATACAATATTTATTGTTTTATTATATATATATATAACCACAGCGTGCCTCCTTTCAATGCCAGAGTGCCCACAGCGTGCCCCCTTTCAATGCCAGAGTGTCCACAGCGTGCCCCCTTTCAATGCCAGAGTGTCCACAGCGTGCCCCCTTTCAATGCCAGAGTGACCACAGCGTGCACCCTTTCAATGCAGAGTGTCCGCAGCGTGCCCCCTTTCAATGCCAGAGTGTCCACAGCGTGCCCCCTTTCAATGCAGAGTGTCCACAGCGTGTCCCCTTTCAATGCCAGAGTGTCCACAGCGTGCCCCCTTTCAATGCAGAGTGACCACAATGTGCCCCCTTTTCAATGCCAGACTGACCTCAGTGTGCCCCCTTTCAATGCCAGACTGACCACAGCGTGCCCCCTTTCAATGCCAGAGTGACCACAGCGTGCCCCCTTTCAATGCCAGAGTGACCACAGCGTGCCCCCAGAGTGACCACAGCGTGCCCCCAGAGTGACCACAGCGTGCCCCCAGAGTGACCATAGCGTGCCCCCAGAGTGACCACAGCGTGCCCCCCAGATTGACCACAGCGTGCCCCCCAGAGTGATCACAGTGTGCCCCCAGAGTGATCACAGTGTGCCCCCAGATTGACCACAGCGTGCCCCCAGATTGACCACAGCGTGCCCCCAGAGTGACCACAGCGTGCCCCCCAGATTGACCACAGTGTGCCCCAAGAGTGACCACAGCGTGCCCCCAGATTGACCACAGCGTGCCCCCAGAGTGACCACAGCGTGCCCCCCAGATTGACCACAGTGTGCCCCCAGAGTGACCACAGCGTGCCCCCCAGATTGACCACAGTGTGCCCCAAGAGTGACCACAGCGTGCCCCCAGATTGACCACAGTGTGCCCCCAGAGTGACCACAGCGTGCCCCCAGATTGACCACAGTGTGCCCCCAGATTGACCACAGTGTGCCCCCGGGGGTGACCACAGCGTGCCGCCAGATTGACCACAGCGTGCCCCCCAGAGTGACCACAGCGTGCCCCCCAGATTGACCACATCGTGCCCCCCAGATTGACCACAGTGTGCCCCCATAGTGACCACAGCATGCCCCCCAGATTGACCACAGCGTGCCCCCCAGATTGACCACAGTGTGCCCCCAGAGTGACCACAGCGTGCCCCCAGAGTGACCACAGCGTGCCCCCAGATTGACCACAGCGTGCCCCCAGATTGACCACAGCGTGCCCCCAGAGTTTGCCCAGATTGACCACAGCGTGCCCCCAGAGTGACCACAGCGTGCCCCCAGATTGACCACAGTGTGCCCCCAGAGTGACCACAGCGTGCCCCCAGAGTGACCACAGTGTGCCCCCCAGATTGACCACAGTGTGCCCCCCAGATTGACCACAGTGTGCACCCAGAGTGACCACAGCGTGCCCCCCAGATTGACCACAGCGTGCCCCCAGATTGACCACAGTGTTCCCCCTTTCAATGCCAGAGTGACCACACCAGAGAGACCAGTGCACTTACCTGCAGTGGTGGGCGTCTTCTCATCAGTCCTCCCGCCTCCTCCTCGGCCACACGATCCCCCGCGTCTCCTCCTCGAGTCCTCTGAGTTGTCTGAGACTGTCACTGTGCCGCTTGCCTGTGCACCGTCCGCCACCCGCCACTGGGATTGCTGATCTGCGCCCTGTCAGAAACTTCTCCCTCACTCCACAGCACCTGCGGAGTGAGCGGAGTTACAAAGAATCACTCCGCCGAGGAGGGCAGAGCATAGGCAGTGGGCAGCAATGCACATCATATACCTCCGCCCGAAAATGGAAAAAAAAGTTCCTGCTCTGCTACAGCCTCCTGGGACCCTCTTTTGAGCAGATGGGGCCCAGGGAAACAATAAAGATTGCAAGAAGGCAAGGCAAGAAGAATAAATAAAGCTGCCTGATTGTATAGCACGGCTTGGGTAACGCAGGAAAGTGCGTTCCTCAAGCCCTGTAAAGTAATGTAGTTACCGATGTTACGAATGTAACGCGTTACGGTACTACGTTACCCAAAAAAGTAATGTAGTTACTGTAATCCGTTACATTGTAACTCGTTACCCCCAACACTGATTACAAGCCTCCCCTCAGAGCACCATCCAGAGCACTGTGCATTACAGGCCTCTTGAGACCACCGTCCAAAGCACTAAGTAGCATTACAGACCTCGAGACCACCGTCCAGAGCACTGTAAAGCATTACAAGGCCTCCTGAGACCACTGTCCAGAGCACTGTAAAGCATTACAAGGCCTCCTGAGACCACTGTCCAGAGCACTGTAAAGCATTATAAGGTCTCCTGAGACCACTGTACAGCATTATAGCCCTCTCAGACCACTGTCCAGAGCATTGTGTACATTACGGGCCTCCTCAGACCACTGTCCAGAGCACTGTACAGCATTATAGCTCTCTCAGACCACTGTCCAGAGCATTGTGTACATTACGGGCCTCCTCAGACCACTGTCAAGAGCACTGTAAAGCATTATAAGGTCTCCTGAGACCACTGTCCAGAGCACTGTAAAGCATTATAAGGTCTCCTGAGACCACTGTCCAGAGCACTGTACAGCATTATAGCCCTCTCAGACCACTGTCCAGAGCATTGTGTACATTACGGGCCACCTCAGACCACCATCCAGAGCACTGTGCAGCATTACAGGCCTCTAAGACCACCATCCAGAGCACTGTGCAGAATTACAGGCCACCTCAGACCATCCAGAGAGCCTAAATCTGTATTTGTGAGTTTGTTCAAACCTTAATACCATAAATAATAACATATTAGAATTTTTTACTCCAGGAGTATATAATGAATTTGGAAATTTTAGAGAAATGCTTAAATAATGCAATACAATGTAACTAAGCCCATTCGATTTTAGTTAACTAAAATGTACTGGAGATAGTAGACTAAATACGACTAAAACTAAAACAATGCAGATGACTAAAATAGGACTGAATCTAAAATGACATTTTAGTCAAAAGACTAAGACTAAAATTAAATCAAAATTTTCTGACAAAATTAACATTGGCTGCTATTAGCGAAGAACACAGAAGCCAGCAATTGTGCCTGACACCAACGCTAGGGGTAGCCATGACAGCGGCCTATAACTGCAGAGGATGTCCCTCTAAATTTGAAAAAGTATGGTCTCCGTGGCTGGAGAACCCTGACACTGGTTTTGGCATGAGAGCATCACAGAATTAAATGCACAGAGAGGTCACCCGCTACTTCGTTTTATATCCGTTAAACATTTTGAGCCGCATTCTCTACATGGGACATATCCTCTGTCATTGGGTAGCTTCAGTGGATACAAAAAGTCTACACATCAGACAAAAATAAATAATTTCAGAACTTTTTTTCCACCTTTAATGTGACCTATAAACTGTACAACTCAGTTGAAAGACAAACTGAAATATTTTAGGTGAAGGGAAGTAAAACTAAAATAATATGGCTGCATAAGTGTGCACACCCTTAAACTAATACTTTGGTGAAGCACCTTTTGATTTTATTACAGTAGTCGTTTTGGGTAGGAATCTATCAGCATGGCACATCTAGACTTGGCAATATTTGCCCACTCTTCTTTGCAATAACAATTTCAATCTGTCAGATTGTGAGGGCATCTCCTGTGCACAGCCCTCTTCAGATCACCCCATAGATTTTCAATGGGTTTCTGGTCTGGGCTCTGGCTGGACCATTCCAAAACCTTATTCTTCTTCTGGCTCGGTTATTCCTTTGTTGATTTGGATATATGCTTTGGGTCGTTGTCATGCTGAAAGATGAAGTTCCTCTTCATGTCCAGCTTTCTAGCAGAAGCCTGAAGGTTTTGTGCCAATATTGACAGGCATTTGGAACTGTTCCTAATTCCCTCTACCTATTGGAACTGTTCATAATTCCCTCTACCTTGACTAAGACCCCCCCTGTTCCAGCTGAAGAAAAACAGCCCAAAGCATGATGCTGCCACCACCATGCTTCACAGTGGGTATGGTGTTCTTTTTATCACCATGCTTCACAGTGGGTATGGTGTTCTTTTAGTGATGTGCAGTGTTGTTTTTGCGCCAAACAAATCTTTTGGAATTATGGCCAAAAAGTTCAATCTTGGTTTCATCAGACCAGAACACATTTTTCCCACATGCTTTTAGGAGACTTCAGATGTGTTTTTGCAAAATTTAGACAGACTTGGATGTTTTTCTTGGTAAGAAAAGGATTCCGTCTTGCCACTCTACCCCATAGCTCAGACATATGAAGAATTTGGGAGAATGTTGTCACATGTACGACACAGCCAGTACTTGACAGATATTCCTGCAGCTCCTGTAATGTTGCTGGAGGCCTCTTGACAGCCTCCCTGACCCGTTTTCTTCTCGTCTTTTCATCAATTTTGGAGGGACGTCCAGTTTTTGGTGATGTCACTGCTGTGCCATATTTTTTCCACTTGATGATGACTGTCTTAACTGTGTTCCATGGTATATGGTACGTTTCCGTCAATCCCCGCTGAGCAGGCGGATGACAGGTCTGTCTCTGCGTACATTTGCAGAGACGGAGCTGTCAGATCCCCGCTCTTCTCTATGGGAGATCGGATGAAAATGGACCGAGTGCCTGTTTTCATCCGATCTTATCCGATCCTCCAGAAGGATGGAAAATAGGCTTTCCTTCTGTCCGGATTTCACGGATCGGATAGCAGAGGGTGTCAGCAGAGATGTCTCCGGTGACATCCGCTGCTCCATAGAGGTACATGGAGCATCCGATCAGGTCCGCCTGAAAAAGTGACAGGCGGACCGGATCGGAAAGCCCGTGTGAAAGGGGCCTTAATCAATTTTTTTTTCTTTCTAGTAATCATTTCAAGAATTAAACCAAAAATTGTATCACAATTTATCTAAGACGAGGCCAAAACTCATAACCACCATGGCAAATAAGCTTGTCATGGACTTGCAATAGAGCTTGGCGAGCTTACCTGTACCTTCATGTCTGTATTAGAGGTCAGACTGCATTTCTGGTTCCTTTTTATCACCTCTACTTCCTGTTCCTGCCCCGCCCAGGTCATCACAGGAAGTCTATATTAACCAGTGCACTGCAGGTCTGCTTTGCTGTTCAACAGTGTTCGTTCCCTGTTTCCTGATTGCCGTGTGCTTGAACTACTCTTCTGTGTACCGACTTTTCCTGTTTGCCTGTTACCCTGACCCTTGGCCTGTCCCTTGACTACCCTTATCTGCCTGTTACCCCGACCTCGGCTTACCCATCACTATTCTGTGTGTCCTGAATGGCTGCTTCCCTTCTCTCCCTACGGAGCGTGACCTGGGGGACCGCAGGGGCCGCGACCTGGGCCCAGCTGCAGCCAAGTCCATCCTCACCACTAGAGGCTCTGGTGAACACCTGCTGGGTGTTCCGCGCCCTGGGGAATCTTGGGCTCACGTTCCGGTCCATCAGCAGCAGTCTGCTATCGGGTTCACTAACTTGCGCTGCACCCCTGCCTCCAACAGGGTGCAGTCGTCACCTGGCCACAGGTGACCTGACAAAGCTACTGCTTGAGCACAAGCAATTACCATATTCTTCATAATCTGTGTATTGCCTTGGATCTGTAGAACATCCAACATTTATAAATTTGCAGCTCTTTATTATGTGGCTGCAGACATGAGCACTGCTGAACAATCAACAATCTGGCTAGAATACTTTTTTTTTGTTAAAGGAAATGAAAGTCTAATCCATATTTGAAGGGTGTACTAAATATTTACTGATCTGTTTTCTGGTTCCCTGGGTTTATGTAGATGGATGGGGAGCATGATTCGCATATTTTGCAATTTCCTGCAACAATGAGATGCAAACAGTTCATTCTGTTTGGCACAAAAGGATTTAAATCCGCATCTTTTTGCTACTTTTACATTTTTTGAAGCTTTGCCAGCAGAAATTGTCGGGAGGAAATACACGGCTAGGAGAAGGTATGAGAGACACGGGGCTTGTTTATGAACAGAATAGGTGCCGTAGCATGGAGCAAAACATCCAATTTAGGGTTTAGGTCAGGATAAACAAAACAAACCGCTGTTTTTAATGGTGGAGGAAAGATCCCGTATTGCAAACAAGTTTCTCAGTCACGCATTAGCTCTATAGAGAATCTCCAGTAGTGATCTGTGATTGTGGCATTTTGCAATAAATATCAGTCCTTGACATGCCGAGGTTGATTCTCGTAGAAGGTACTGATGGATGCAAACAACTGTGCAATGTAGCGAATGTTTGTTATCATCGTGGATCCCTGCCACCAATACGGTGAGCTGCTGCTGACACTGAAATTGGAATTTTGCTCCCCCTTTCCAGAGATTAGTGAAGTAAGTAGAAGGTGAGTGAAGTTATTTTTTAAAGGAAGTATCTGGCTCAGACACTTCGTATAGACAAAGCCACTATAGCTGATTTCTTTGGCAGCGTGTCAATCCCAAAGGAAGTTGTATGACCTTCAGACAATCTAAATTGGCACCGCGGATCTACAGCAGGTTTTATGAGATGCCTTCTCATACTATGCTCCCCTTCTGCCCCATTCCACCACCAGAGCTCCTACAGAACCTCTATGTGTGGGCCACATATGGACGTTCTCTGAACCCAACCTCAGTGCCGGGCTGGGTGGTGGAGCACTGTATTGCCTTGCCCTGTGCATATACGGACTCTGAAATACACTATATTGTCAAAAGTATTGGGACACCTGCCTTTACACGCACATGAACTTTAAAGGCATCCCTGTCTTAGTCCGTAGGGTTTACTATTGAGTTGAGACGTCCTTTGATGACGAAACGCGTCGGCGGCACCAGAGGCTACGTACACACGCCCCCCATCTATGCCGGCTTTGTTGTTATTGCGCTGCTTGGGACACGCGGGACGCCGCAAATGGACTGACCGCAGCTTCTATGTTGAACGTGCCTGTATTTCACCTGTCATTGTGAGTAGTTTTCCAAAATAAATGTTTCAATTGCACCTTACAGTATCACGCTACTGTATGTTCTTTTATCATATATCTTTATGTATATGTGACCACTGACGAACATACTTACTGTGGAGACCGGAGCTTCCTCTTTCACTGCCTGCTTTCCCTGTTTGGGCTGGAGTACATCATATTGATTTAAAGGCTTGGCGAGGTCATTTCATTATTTGAATGACCACAGTGTTTTGGTAAGCTGCCTTCCATTAGCTGCACTTTGTGGTGTCCTTCTACCTACACTTCCCTGGTGGGGTTGGATTTGAAGAATTTATTTGGACTATTCACCATTTTTCTTATGGTTTTGAACCCTCATTATCACTTTTTGGGACTTTCCTTGATTTTCACTACAAATTTATATAAGTTTTTTGCATGTTTTTGTGCCATGTGATTTCAGTTTTCATTTATGGTTTTACATATTCATCCATGTTTTTTACATTCATGATTAGCGCTACACTTTTTGCTGATTTACTACTGAGTTGGCCAGGGGCGACCGTCCATTGGGAGTGCAGGGGCGCCGCCTCCCCTATCCATGCGTCTGGCCCCCTAATCTACAGTCAGGTCCATAAATATTGGGACATCGACACAATTCTAATCTTTTTGGCTCTATACACCACCACAATGGATTTGAAATGAAACAAACAAGATGTTCTTTAACTGCAAACTTTCAGCTTTAATTTGAGGGTATTTACAGGGCTGGCCCAAGAAATTTTGCTGCCTTGGTCTAAGTATGAAATGCCCCCCCCCAAAAAAAAGCCCCCCACATCCATTATTTTATATAAATATAAAATGTAGAAAATATTATATTAAGTGTCTTCTGCCATAACTCACCACCGGACCGGTCCAACAAACACCCGCTGTCTGTCCTCAGTCCTCCAGTCACTCCCGTGTCTCCAGCGCCATAGAAGAGATCCAGCCTGCCCTGCGTAAGAGGGAGTCCGCTGATGTGTGACGTCATTGCACACACCACGATCACACAAAGGACGTTCCCTGGAGGAGATAATCCGCCTCCTCATACTCATCAGTTTGCACTGCAGGCAGCAGTATGAGATGGGGAAATGCCCCCCGTAACGTGCCGCAAACTGATGACACGCAAAACTGCTGGAAAAAAAAAGTCTTGGCAGTCAATTTGCCGCCCCTCTCCAAGTGCTGCCTGGGTCCAATGGACCCAGTGGGATCCATGGTAGGGCCAGCCCTGGGTATTTACATCCAAATCAGGTGAAAGGTGTAGGAATTACAACAGTTTGTATATTTGCCTCCCACTTTTTAAGGGACCAAAAGTAATGGGACAATTGGCTGCTCAGCTGTTCCATGGCCAGGTGTGTGTTATTCCCTCATTATCCCATTTACAAGGATCAGATAAAAGGTCCAGAGTTGATTTCAAGTGTGCTATTTGCATTTGGAATCTGTTGCTGTCAACTCTCAATATGAGATCCAAAGAGCTGTCACTATCAGTGAAGCAAGCCATCATTAATGCTGAAAAAACAAAAACAAACAAACCCATCAGAGAGATAGCAAAAACATTAGGTGTGGCCAAATCACCTGTTTGGAACATCCTTAAAAAGAAAGAACGCACCGGTGAGCTCAGCAACAGCAAAAGACCACGGAAAACAACTGTGGTGGATGACCGAAGAATTCTTTCCCTGGTGAAGAAAACACCCTTCACAACAGTTGGCCAGATCAAGAACACTCTCCAGGAGGTAGGTGTATGTGTGTCAAAGTCAACAATCAAGAGAAGACTTCACCAGAGTGAATACAGAGGGTTCACCACAAGATGTAAACCATTGGTGAGCCTCAAAAACAGGAAGGCCAGATTAGAGTTTGCCAAACAACATCTAAAAAAGCCTTCACAGTTCTGGAACAACATCCTATGGACAGATGAGACCAAGATCAACTTGTACCAGAGCGATGGGAAGAGAAGAGTATGGAGAAGGAAAGGAACTGCTCATAAACCAAAGCATACCACCTCATCAGTGAAGCATGGTGGTGGTAGTGTCATGTCGTGGGCATGTATGGCTGCCAATGGAACTGGTTCTCTTGTATTTATTGATGATGTGACTGCTGACAAAAGCAGCAGGATGAATTCTGAAGTGTTCCGGGCAATATAATCTGCTTATATTCAGCCAAATGCTTCAGTACTCGTTGGACAGCGCTTCACAGTGCAGATGGACAATGACCCGAACCATACTGCGAAAGCAACCAAAGAGTTTTTTGAGGGAAAGAAGTGGAATGTTATGCAATGGCCAAGTCAATCACCTGACCTGAATCCGATTGAGCCTGCATTTCACTTGCTGAAGACAAAACTGAAGGGAAAATGCCCCAAGAACAAGCAGGAACTGCAGACAGTTGCAGAGAGGCCTGGAAAAGCATCACCAGGGATGAAACCCAGCGTCTGGGGATGTCTATGCGTTCCAGACTTCAGGCTGTAATTGACTGCAAAGGATTTGCAACCAAGTATTAAAAAGTGAAAGTTTGATTTATGATTGTTAATCTGTACCATTACTTTTGGTCCCTTAAAAAGTGGGAGGCACATATACCAACTGTTGTAATTTCTACACCTTTCACCTGATTTGGATGTGAATACCCTCAAATTAAAGCTGAAAGTCTGCAGTTAAAGCACATCTTGTTTGTTTCATTTCAAATCCATTCTGGTGGTGTATAGAGCCAAAAAGATTAGAATTGTGTCGATGTCCCAATATTTATGGACCAGACTGTACAAGCAGGGTGCCAGACGCATGGATTCTAATAGGGGATTTTTTTTTTTTTTTTGAAGCACGTGATTAGAGCCAGAAGCTCTAATAGGCTTCAAAAAAGGGTGGGCTTGGGGCGCAGAGCACTTCGCCCTGAGCCCACCCAGTTGTATGACAATGAATATTCGCTATTGTCACACTGACTCTCCTCCCAGCCAATCAGGAAGAGGGTTGTGAGACCCCTTTCCCAATTGGCCAAAAGGAAAAGCGATCTTACTGGCCAGTGGCCAGGAAGAGGCAAAGACACACGGCTGGAGGAGGACATCGGCTCAGCCATCCAGCATTCCTCAGCCAAAGAGGAAGGAGGAGGTAAGGAGGCAGATTGGGGGGGGGGGGATGTGTCACCGCACCGCATTGGATTGCCGGCCCACCCTTTGCAGCTATAACAGCTTCAACTCTTCTGGGAAGGCTGTCCACAAGGTTTAGGAGTGTCTATGGGAATGTTTGACCATTCTTCCAGAAGCGCATTTGTGAGGTCAGGACGAGAAGGCCTGGCCCACAGTCTGTGCTCTAATTCATTCCAAAGGGGTTCTGTCTGGTTGAGGTGAGGACTCTGTGCAGACCAGTCAAGTTCCTCCACCCCGAACTCGCTCAACCATGTCTTTCTGGACCTTGCTTTGTGCACAAATGCCCTTCTGGAAGAATGGGCAAACCTTCCCATAGACAAATCAGCACGTGTGCGCCCCCTGCAGGTGGATGTCTGGAAATACGCATATATACATGATCCAGTGCACAGCTGCCGCCCTGTAGCAGTAAAAGTGTGGTCAGCAAGCGGTTAAAAAACTGTTCTGACTGCATACAAATAAACCTATAACGAAACATTTGGATCCTCTGTGCTTAGTGGGCAACAAATTGGTTTTGCTGATGGAGGAAAAGCGGCTTTGGCAAAACGCACACAACCTGGTGTCTATAGGATGACAGAAAGCTCTCTGTTCTACTGTTGTAGCTGCAATGTCATTGCATTAAGACATGTTTTAGTCAGAAGTGACAGTTATCAGAAGACAGTTCTATGTTCTAAGGTGACATGACAACATCTCGCTGACACAGGTGTCTGAGCGCCTGACGCCGAGAAGATTCTGCAAGGCGAGCTTAGAAGAACAATCACATGGTCTGGAGCCATTATGAGCAATGCGATGACTGCAATAAAAGTTCAAATTATCTACAAAAATGGTAATGCATGTTAAAGAGGTAAAGAGGGCATTAAAATGTATTACTCACGGAAGAGAGGCACGGACAGCTTGTTGGGTTCAAATGCCAATAAGCAAAATACCACACAGTCACAAAAGCAGAAGGACAATGCACCTGTCTGTAATAAAGAGGGTAGCTAGGCAATTATAATTAGAGGTCATTATGTGCTCCGAGGAGAGGGATTTCTGTAGGTCAACGTTCCATGCCGAATTACCAACTGTCTCCAGTTCCTGGAACAATCATGGTTCGTAGCATATGGTGCGGGGATATTCTAGGACAAGGCTGACCCCTGAGCAATTATAAAATAAGAAAGGAAAGAACACACGTATTTCTCAAGGGAACGGCACAAAAATTGAATGTACCAATTGTACATTTTCTATGATCGCTTGTTGGAGGTTTATTAGGATTTATTTCGCGTCAACAGTTTATGCAGCTCTTTACATGAGGGCAGACAGTACAGTCACAATACAATTCAATACAGGAGGAATCAGAGGGCCCTGCTTATTAGAGCGTACAATCTAAGAGGGACAGAGGCGGCTCTTTAATTAGGCAAATTAGGCGGTCACCTAAGGCCTCGCACTTACAGGGGCCTCGCACTTACAGGGGCCTCACACGACATAATTTGTCTAATGCAAATTACCTTGAGCCCCTAATTGTCATAGAGAGTTTGGTGGCAGCAAACAGTGGCGTCCTTAGCATGCGGAGCCTAGGCGACACCGCAGAAGGAGACCGTGGGGAAGGTGGACAGTGAGGGCAGTTAGGCCTGTGAGAGCCCAGGAGGGAAAGGAGCTCCACCGCCTTCCTGACCCCCAGAATATTGGAGCAGCAGCTGTTATAGCATCCTCGGTGCCTCCCAGAACCTGGACTTCTGCAACCTCCTTTCCATCCCAACATCAACAGTGAGGCCTGGAGGACAGGCTGACTTGGGGCCCGGAAGATGAGAACGGGCAGGAGGCGGAGGCTGCCAGGGAGCCGCTGGAAGGAGAAGAGCACCTCCGTTAAAGAAGGAGACTGGGCGCTGCCTCTCCTGGCCATCAGATACTGGGCATCATACACAGACCTACCCACAGAGACTGGGACAGGGGGCAGAGGAGGGACTCCACTGCAAATAGGGACAGGGCTAGGGGTCTCTCTCATCTCCCCCTCACTCCCCCCTTTCTCTCTCAGCCCCCCTCTCTCTCAATCCCCCCTTTCTCTCCCCCTCTCTCACTCACCTCCTTCTCGTCCCAACATCAGCGCCTGACCTCACAAATGCGCTCCTGGAAGAATGGTCAAACATTCCCATAGACACACTCCTAAACCTTGTGGACAGCCTTTCCAGAAGAGTTGAAGCTATTATAGCTGCAAAGGGGGGGTCAACTCAATATTAAACCCAACGGACGAAGACTGGGATGCCATTAAAGTTCAAAAGTTCATTAGCGTACAAAGGCAGGTGTCCCAATACTTTTGACAATATAGAGTAAATTTATTAGTACTTTGAATAAAATCGATCTTAAACAATATAAAACGCATTCCATAAATCAAAGACTAATCAACACAAAAACCACAGTATATGAGTGGAGGCAGAAGGGCACAGTACAGGGGTGGATACAGAAGGGCACAGCACAGGGGAGGAGGGTGAAGGGCACAGCACAGGGGAGGAGGCTGAAGGGCACAGCACAGGGGAGGAGGCTGAAGGGCACAGCACAGGGGTGGAGGCTGAAGGGCACAGCACAGGGGTGGAGGCTGAAGGGCACAGCACAGGGGTGGAGGCTGAAGGGCACAGCACAGGGTTGGAGGCTGAAGGGCACAGCACAGGGGTGGAGGCTGAAGGGCACAGCACAGGGGTGGAGGCTGAAGGACACAGCACAGGGGTGGAGGCTGAAGGACACAGCACAGGGGTGGGGGCTGAAGGGCACAGTACAAGGGTGGAGGCTGAAGGGCACAGTACAAGGGTGGAGGCAGAAGGGCACAGTACAGGGCTAGAGGCAGAAGGGCACAGTACAGGGCTAGAGGCAGAAGGGCACAGTACAGGGCTAGAGGCAGAAGGGCACATACAGGGCTAGAGGCAGAAGGGCGCAGTACAGGGGTAGAGGCTGAAGGGCGCAGTACAGGGGTAGAGGCTGAAGGGCGCAGTACAGGGGTAGAGGCTGAAGGGCGCAGTACAGGGGCAGAGGCTGAAGGGCGCAGTACAGGGGCAGAGGCTGAAGGGCGCAGTACAGGGGTAGAGGCTGAAGAGCGCAGTACAGGGGTAGAGGCTGAAGGGCGCAGTACAGGGGTAGAGGCTGAAGGGCGCAGTACAGGGGTAGAGGCTGAAGGGCGCAGTACAGGGGTAGAGGCTGAAGGGCGCAGTACAGGGGTAGAGGCTGAAGGGCGCAGTACAGGGTTAGAGGCTGAAGGGCACAGTACAGGGTTAGAGGCTGAAGGGCGCAGTACAGGTAAGGAGGCAGAAGGGCGCAGTACAGGTAAGGCGGCAGAAGGGCGCAGTACAGGTAAGGAGGCAGAAGGGCACAGTACATGGGTGGATGCAGAAGGGCACAGTTCAGGAGTGGAGGCAGAAGGGCGCAGTACAGGGGCGGAGGCAGAAGGGCGCAGTACAGGGGCGGAGGCAGAAGGGCGCAGTACAGGGGCGGAGGCAGAAGGGCGCAGTACAGGGGCGGAGGCAGAAGGGCGCAGTACAGAGGTGGAGGCAGAAGGGCACAGTACAGGGGTGGAGGCAGAAGGGCACAGTACAGGGGTGGAGACAGAAGGGCGCAGTACAGGGGTGGAGGCAGAAGGGCGCAGCACAGGGGCAGAAGCAGAAGGGCGCAGTACAATGGTGGAGGCAGAAAGGCACAGTACAGTGGTGGAGGCAGAAAGGCACAGTACAGGGGTGGAGGCAGAAGGGCACAGTACAGGAGTGGAGGCAGAAGGGCACAGTACAGGGGGGTCAGGAGGGCACAACGCAGGTATCAGGAAGGCACAGTACAGGGTTGAGGACGCTGCTCAGGACAAGGCAATCCTGGGACAGCTTAGTTAAAAGCGTTACTGGCCCAGCAAATCCAGGACAGTTGGCAAGTATGATGTAATGCAAGACAATCATGGGGCCCATATGCACCTGGGGCCCCTGGGCACAGCCTGTAACGCAGAAGAAAGCAAAGTGATTAATATACTGAATGAGTGAGAAACGCTATTGGATTCTGAGGCTGAAATTGCCTTCTCCTCAGGGTCTAAATATAGATCACAATATGCTTGGTAAGAATAATAGATTAGGTAAAATTGTTTTCCGTTTTGTATTACCTTTTAATTGCCATCTTGTTGTTACATGTTTTTAATTATATTTATATTATGCATGTCCATAACTCAGACGTGCCTCACATAATTCACTGCTGTGCACTTAAACTGGAACTAAGATTAATGGGTGGTACATCCCAGAGAGAGCTAAAGCAAAACTAGGCGACCTGTGCGGCGTTCAGTGCGGGTTGAGGTTTTATGGAAGCCTCTCTGAGTCTCATCAGCATAGCTGGGATTTTGGAGGATCAAAGAGGAAAGGAAGAAAGTAAAAATTAATATAAGATCCAAAGATTCAGACAGCTGCACTCCAAAATTACCCAACTTTATTTGAAAAGCAACATATCACAACAACACGACACTGCGGGCCATGAGAAAAGTCTACGCGTTTCACGCAACATCAGTGCCTAACCATTTGCCTACTGGCCATTTTCACCCCCTTCTCTGCCCAGGCTAATAATCCACTTTTTTATTTTTTGCAAAACAAACGAAAAAAGACTGAAAAAATTAAAAAAAAAAATTGTTTTTCTTAGATTCAGGTATAACCTTTTGTAAATAATTAAATTTTCTCCTTCACCTATGTGCACTGATGACGCTGCACTGATGGGCACTGATAAGGCGGCAATAAAAGGCATGGGGCTGCACTGATAATCAGGGCACTGATGATTAGTGCCCTGATTGTCAGTGCAGATGGCTCCGCTGAGGAATGCCACTTACCAGCTCTCCTCTCCTCCTGCGGTCAGCAAGAGGAGAGGAATACCAATAACTGGCATTTTCTGTTTACACTGTGATCAGCTGTAATTGGACACAGCTGACCACATGGTAAAGAGCCTATGGTTCTTTATTGTGATCGGTGGGACACAACGCACCACCGACCGCTGTGCAGGGGACCCGGACCCCCCCCCCCTGGCACGCGTGCGTGCCAAGAGTGGGAGGACGTCATATGACGTCCTCCCAGAATGAGAGTGCTCCTGCCCGCCAGTCATTTCACTATAATGCGGACGGGAAGCAGGTAATCTTGACTCCTAATCATGATTAAGTGCCGATGTAGCATGAAACGCGTAGACTTTTATCGTGCCCCACAGTGTTGTGTTGATGTAATATGTTGCTTTTTATGATCAGATAAAGATGGGTAATTTTGGAGTGCAGCTGTCTGGACCTTTTGATCTTATAGTGTGCACAGTGTAACGAGCTGAGCTAGCACCCTTATAGAAAGTGTGTGCAGAATTGATCCACCTGGAGCAGCACTATTTGGTTCTTTAAGCTCAAAGTGAAAGTTTTTAAGCTCATTTGATTTGCCTGGATATATCATATGCACAAAGTACCTTCCGAGGTCTTGTCTGCTTGTGAGTACATTTTGTATTTGCGGTTTCACTTGTATCGTGTCGATGTGAAGAATCCACTGTGGGGGAGAAATTCTGTATCGGACGGAGTTCTGAGGTCACCGCAGCTGTGAGTGTTACCAGTGTGAGCTGAGTCCGAGGACGATTCATGGGAGAACATCACTAATTATGGGCTCATTATACAGAGAAATCTGGTAAGAGTAAAACCTTTGGGATGAGCATGTGGTGAGGTGGAGGCATATTACCGGCATTTGCCATTTAGTGTCTGTTCCCTTCTCACAACCCCATTGGAAGCTTGTCTTGGTGATGGACTTTTATCATACTGGACTCTAAATGTATGCATGATTTTATGTATAAGGAGAGCTTTATACACGTAGAGCTATATGTTTTAGTTTTATAATTGCATAGCGCTGCTTGTGTATATCAATTTATTGGTACGCACCTTTTTTCTATGTTTTTTTCCTTTTAGGCAGCTGCTTTTAGTATTTTAATTGATGGTTTGGTCTATGTGCACATGAGACATTGCCGCATTTATTTATAAGCGCTGGGTGATTGAGTCATAAGTTGTTTCTTAATACTCAGTCCTTCTTTCCAATGTTAGAGGAGTGCATTAGGCATCGACTGATTATCGGCAATGCGGATATATCAGGGGCCGATATGCACTTTCCCCGATATATCAGAATCGGCCCCTGAGGTTACCGATATTGCCGATATTTCAGGAAAGTGCTTGTACCGGAGAGATGCCTGCAGCTAGAGGCATCACCCCGGTACCGGTGTCCATAGCCGACGGTCGGATGTCTTGTATTGACAACCGATGCGGCTGAGAAGCCGCTTGGCTGTCATTACAAGGAGCGAGAGGAGACGTCTCCCCTCTCCCGCTGCTCACCCGTCCCACCAGGAATCCTACCTGCACGGCTGCCGAAGACCCAATCAGTCGCATTCGGCTCTGATCAGGTCTTCATGACATCACTTCCGGGTACTCGGCGGCAAATTAAAAAAAGTGAGCATTCAAAACAGCCAAACTTGGCGTTTTGAATGCTTTTAAGTGCAGAGGAGGGGTTTGGGGTCTTTTAGACCCCCAGATCCCTCCATAAAGAGTACCTGTAAAAAAAATAAAATTTTTAATGTCCGAAAATATCGGCCAATATCCGATGACCAAAATATCGGTATCGGCACTAAAAAAAACAATATCGGTCGATCACTAGTAAGTAAATATCTCCTAAACATGCACAGTTTGGGAGATATTTACTGACCTACAGCCAATTACGTAACTGGCGCATGCGCTCTGAAGAAACAGCCGCCCATGCTGTTTCCTCAGAGCAGTGTGCTGTGACTGGCGGCTCCCACACGCATACACGGGAGTGATGTCATCGCAGCTACGGCCAGTCACAGAGTCAGAGCCACGAACTCAGTAGGAAGCCCAAGTATAGATGGACGCTGCCTCCCGTAATGGCATCGCTGGAACACTTCATTTTCGGGTAAGTTTAACATAATATGCTAGTATGCGATGCCTACTAGCACATCATGCCTTTGCCCTGCAGGTAAGTAAAAAAAAAAAAAAAAAAAGTGCAGCGGTTTACAAACACTTTAAAGGGATTATCCAGGGAGCTGTCGAGCATCTTAGGTGGCTCAGCAAGAGATACTGCCAGGCATAGCAAGGGGTTGCAGGTTCAGATCCGGGTCCCGACAGACATGTGACCAGAAGTCAGTGACTTAGCAATATAACTAGGCTTCCTACTCCTTGTTTAGACCTGCGGTAATAGCGTTTGGCAGAGGGAAGTCTTTCCGCACCAATCTGCATTTGATCCATTGACCTTACAGAGCCACAAAGGAAGCCAATGCTGGAAGACGTGAAAAATTGTTGCAACACAGCTGCTGGTGTGAATGTAGGGTCAGAGGAGGAAAGGTCCTTTTTCTGCAGTACAAGGTGCTTGGTAGCAGAGAAAAGTATTTGATATTAAAGTGTCACTAAACCCACATCATAAAAAACTATGAATAAATGGCGTATTCCATGCTGTTTATACGCACAATGAGATTCCTTTTCTGTATTCTGCAAAAAACCTGGTTGATCCTGCTGCTCTCCATCTCCCCCTCCTGTCCATGTCCCCCAATTCAGCTAGCGATTCTGCAGAGCAGAGTTGGCAGCTCTGCACATACTCAGTTTTCAGTGAGTCTCTATGCAGAGCATCTCCTCCTTATGACATCTGAGCAGCCCATGTGACTATAGAGTCACACATTTGGGCGTATACAAAGTGATAAATGACAGCCCACTCCTTCCCTCCTTTTCCATGCCCACTAACCAGCTAAACACAATGGTGGGGGGAGGCGGGATATTGTATGTAGATTGATGGAGGCTTCTCCTTCTTGTTATTCTAAGACACAAGCTGGAAGGGTGTGACACAGCCTGTGACTGGAAAAAATCTGCCCACATCATGTTATTGCCAAAAAAGAATAAAGATTTGATTTCAAATATATATTTATATGACAATTTAAAACCGTTTCCTGATGTTATTTATTTTTACTCTGTATTCCAAAGGCTGTTTTTTTTATTTTTGAACATGTGACCAGCAGCAGAGGATTAGAAGCTCCTCCTGCTCATGTTTCTCTTCAGACAGGCTGGGAGAGAGATGGGATATGTGACAATGGATATCCATTAGGAAAAAGGTACTTAGATGTTTTTTTTTAGTTAAAAATAATTACAGAGCCATCATCCACAGAAATATAAGGGACAATGTAAATTATACAGTGTGTGTTTAGTATCTGCGCCAATGCTCCTAAAAGGCCCCAACAATAGCCAGCAGAAGAAAATATCAAAGGACTGCCCACCCCTATAATAATACAACGCCACCATGCAATGGAATTTATACAGTTTGTGTTTAGTATTTGCACCAACGCTCTTAAAAGGCCCCAACGATAGCATGCAGAAGAAATTCTCAAAAGGACTGCCCCTCCCGTAACAATACAGCTCCATAATCCACATACAGAAATAGAAGGGAGAATGTAAATTATACAGTATGTGTTTAGTATCTCCGCCAACACTCTTAAAAGGCCTCAACGATAGCCAGCAGAAGAAAATTTAGAAAGGACTGCCCATTTCGTAATAATACAGCGTCACCATCCACATACCAAAATAGAAAGGACAATGAATTTATACAGTGTGTGTTTAGTGTATGTGCCAATGCTCTAAAATGGCCCCAATGATAGCCAGCAGAAGAAAATTTAGAAAGGACTGCCCCTCTCGTAATAATACAGTGTCACCATCCACATACCGAAATAGAAAGGACAATGGAATTTATACAGTGTCTATCTCAGCCGATGTCCAATAGGAAGAAACGCGTCAGAAAGGAGGCGTAACCGTCACGAACGTCACTCGCGGTCCATGCTGCAGCCGGACGCGAGTCTACTTAGAAATTCCCCGCATGAATTACATCTAAATGCTGGTTTACATCTCATCCCATGTAAGTGCAATACTGTCTGTCTTAATAAACTGTTTGGAAGGTATCACACTATCAGCTGCTTTATCTTTTACACCATATGCTTGGGGGATCATCGGTTCTTGTGGTCTTAGAGATACCCTGCTAAAGGTTGGATGCAGAGGAGGAGATAGTGTATGTTGCTGGAACTACAAGCGCTTATTATCTGCAGTTCGGTAAGGGACTAATTTGGGTGATTTTCACTTGGAGATTGGAAGCACCTGGGATTGCTGTGTTTTATCAGTTTATTTGTACTTGCTTGCACCTTATTTTCCATCTGGTAAGGAGGAATTTCACCTGGTGGTGGGTTTTTCACACTGAAGTTGAGAAGCACTGTGTTCCGTTGAATCATCAGTTTGAAATTACCACATATGGACACTTATGATTATTTATTTATGGACTCTCGAAATATATTTTTGGATCTATAATATATTTATTCACATTATTCTTCATCCAACATTTATGTTTTTGATTCACATATGTTTTATTGTAACCTTTGAGTTGTATAGGTTGGATTCACTTATTGTTTTAGCGCACCCTCACTATTAAAATTTATACAGTGTGTGTTTAGTGTCTGTGCCAATGCTCTAAAATGTCCCCAATGATAGCCAGCAGAAGAAAATCTCAAAGGACTGCCCCTCCCGTTATAATACAGAGCCATCATCCACATACAGAAATAGAAGGGTGAATGTAAATAATACAGTATGTGTTTAGTTTCTGCGCCAACGCTCCTAAAAGGCCCCGATAACCAGCAGAATAAAATCTCAAAGGACTGCCCCTCCTGTTATGATACAGCGCCATTATCCACATACAGAAATAGAAGGTACAATCTAAATTATACAGTGTGTGTTTAGTATCTGCGCCAACACTCCTAAAAGGCCCCAACGATAACCAGCAGAACAAAATCTCAAAGGACTGCCCCTCCTGTTATAATACAGCACCATTATCCACATACAGAAATAGAAGGTACAATCTAAACTATACAGTGTGTGTTTAGTATCTGCACCAACGCTCCTAAAAGGCCCCAACAATAGTCAGCAGAAGAAAATCTCAAAGGACTGCCCCTCCCGTAATAATACAGTGCCATCATCCACATACAGAAATAGAGGGGAGAATGTAAATTATACAGTGTGTGTTTAGTATCTGCGCCAATGCTGTTCAACAGCCTCAACGTTAGCCAGCAGAATAAAATCTTAAAGAACTGCCCCTCCTGTAATAATACAGCACCATCATCCACATAAAGAAATAGAAAGGACAATGGAATGTATACAGTCTGTGTTTAGTATCTGCGCCAACGCTCTTAAAAGTCCTCAACGATAGCCAGCAGAAGAAAATCTCAAAGGACTGGCCCTCCCATAATAATATAGCGCCACCATCCAGATACAGAAATAGAAGGGAGAATGTAAATTATACAGTGTGTGTTTAGCATCTGTGTCAACGCTCCTAAAAGGCCCCAACGATAGCCAGCAGAAGAAAATCTCAAAGGACTTCCCCTCCTGTAATAATAAGGACCATCATCCACATACAGAAATAGAAGGTACAATCTAAATTATACAGTGTGTGTTTAGTATCTGCGCCAACACTCCTAAAAGGCCCCAACGATAACCAGCAGAACAAAATCTCAAAGGACTGCCCCTCCTGTTATAATACAGCACCATTATCCACATACAGAAATAGAAGGTACAATCTAAATTATACAGTGTGTGTTTAGTATCTGCACCAATGCTCTTAAAAGTCCCCAACGATAGCCAGCAGAAGAAAATCTCAAAGGACTGCCCCTCCCATAATAATATAGCGCCACCATCCAGATACAGAAATAGAAGGGAGAATGTAAATTATATAGTGTGTGTTTAGTATCTGCGCCAACGCTCTTAAAAGGCCCAAACGATAGCCAGCAGAAGAAAATCTCAAAGGACTCCCGTAATAATAAGGACCATCATCCACATAATGAAATAGAAGGGAGAAAGTAAATGTGTGTTTAGTATCACTTAACAGAAGGAAAAGAGCTTAGGTTAGTGATGTTAGTAACCCAAAGAGCAGGTGGGGGGTGGGGAAGTGATCCAGAGTCTGCTGAATGAATGCCTCTAAAACTGAAAAAAAAGGGGGAGGGGAACCATAGGGTCGAGCATGAAAGGGCTATATGATGCTGAACCTTCATGATGGAAAGGGGCCAGGCTACATGATGCAGAACCAGAAACTGAGGCAAGCTCTATCTGACTTGCTGCAGCTTCTAATGCACATGGTGAGAAGCTCACAGTGTGCGGTAAAATCAGAGTAAGTCATTTCAGTCCAGGAGAGGAGTCGGTACACCTGTGCAAGACTGAAATGAAGGTTGGAGTTCTACTTCAAAGCTCACTGTGTCCATATGGCACAAACAACACAAAATGTAGATTCAGAATTAGCTTTTTTCCAAGAATGACAAATGTAATAATTTTATAGCGCCATTATGACTACACAGAGAGACAGTCAGAGCCATTGTCCTTATAGGCGGAGCTCCGGAACATTACAGCACATCACCGAAACATAACAACATCAAAGGGGAAAAGCACGGAGCCTGGAAGAGCGTTCCCGCTATTCATGGCAAGAAATAAAACACAGCGCTGCAGGTTAAGTGGGGGAAAATCCCGCTGCTTCAAAAGAATAACCTATTAATCAGACATCTGGAAAAAAAAGCTGTTCGGGGCCGCCTTCAGTCGCCAGAAAAATTAGTTTTCACAAATTACCAAGCGAGGATGTGGGTGGACATCTCTTTAGTCCCCTCGTAAATTTAGAGAGAGCAAAAAAAAAAAAAAAAAAAAATTCACAAACCAAAAGGTTACATCAACACATAAGAAATTAGGCCAATGAATTGTAACAATTACAAATAATAACAACAAAAAAATCATCAATAAGATTAATTATAATAAAAAAATATAAATTAACAATACATACTTATTATGATTTGTAATTATTATTAATACTATGATTTGCAATTATTATTATTAGTATTATGATTTGTAATTGTTATTATTATTAGTATTATTATGATTTGTAAACAATCAAGATATTAACAATAATAATAAATGATAAAATATTGAGCTTCTGAGGACGCTTCTTGGGTGGAGCGAAATGCAAAGCAGGTGGATGCTTCCGGTTACGTCACATCCGCTCTTTGGAAGGCAAACCGTGACTTTTGAATTCCAGAACGGCGTCATTACATTCTCACATGCAAGAGGAGAGTTTTGTAAGTGCGCAAGTGGCTTTTATACGTACAACTTTGCAGTCCCAAATCACAGGACAAGTCGCACAAGTGTGAAAGGGGCCTAAAACTAAAAATGGCATTTTAGTCGAAAGACTAGGAGTAAAACTGAATTGAAATTTGATGTAATAACTAACACTGTTTGTAATGATTATTATTTGTAATTATTATTATATTATTATAATATTCTATGTTTATATTATTAATAATACCAATTACAAATAATAATACTATTTGTATTTGTGATTGTATTAATATAATGTGTAAATAGTAATAAAAAAAAACTGGATTTTTGACTTACCGTAAAATCCTTTTCTCTTAAGCTCATTGCCAGACGCAGGACTCATATCTTGATATCCGTAGGGTATTGCTGCCCCCTACAGGAGTAGGACACCAGGCAGAAAAAGAGTTCTGGCTACACCTATGGGCAGTCCCCAGCGGGTATACCCTCTCTCTTCCTGCTATAGGATGTCAGTTATGTAACAAAGCAGAGTCAGAGAAACCACACCAACCCAACTCCAATAAAGAGGGGCGGGTGCTGCGTCTGTCAATGAGCTTAAGAGAAAAGGATTTTACGGTAAGTCAAAAATCCACTTTTCTCTGTCGTTCATTGACCGACGCAGGACTCATATCTTGATATCCGTAGGGACATCCCAAAGCAGTGCCAGAATTGAGGGGTGGGATAGCGGAAGAAAACATTCCATAAGGCCAAAAACAGCCAACCAGGAAGCATAGGACTCATCGCAACAAGAAGATGAGACCCACCTGAAAACCAAAACAGAACCACTGAGGTAGACCAAGGATCCCCTCAAACAGCAGCCTGAAAAACCTTGCGCTCAAAAGAGGCATCCGCAGATGCCAGCACATAAACCTTATAAAACTTTGTAAAGGTATGAACAGACGACCAGGTAGCCGCCTTGCAAACCTGAAGTACATATGCTTGATGACGGAAAGCCAGGAAGCACTAAGTGCCCGAGTAGAGTGCGCCTTAACAGGGAAAGGAGGAACCTGACCCTTATTCAAAAAAGCCTGCACCACCGTCTGCCTAATCCATCTGGAAATAGTCGCAGCAGACGCAGGCAACCCTTTTCTAGGGCCATCCCTGATCACAAAGAGCGAATATGATGTGAATCAAGGTGTGCAGTGCAAATTCCTTCGGATGGCTTGGCTTAGGACACAGGGAAGGCAACACGATATCCTCATTTAAGTGAAAACCAGAGACCACCTTAGGAAGGAAGGACGGATCTGGACGAAGAACCACTTTATCCCTATGAACCACCAGAGAGGGGGGAACGACAGGACAACGCAGCCAGTTCCGACACCCTGCGCGCAGAAGTAATAGCCACCAAAAAGGCCACCTTCTGGGACAAGGTAAGCAGGGGAATCTCCCTAATTTTTTCAAAGGGAGGTTTCTGGAGAACCGACAGCACCAAATTAAGGTCATCCCAGGGCGGTAAGGGAGAGCGCACAGGAGGACCCAGGTGCCGCACCCCCTGGATGAAATTTCGCACCAGGGAATGAGTGGCCAGTGGCCTCTGGAAGAAAATCGCCAAGGCCGAGACCTGACCCTTGATAGTACTCAAAGCCAGCTTCTGCTCAACCCCCCGTTGAAGGAAGGCCAAGACCCGAGCCACCGAGTAAGAACGTTGAGGAACCCCGAGGGACTCCACGCAATATAAGACTTCCACGTACGATGATAGATCTTTCTAGAAGTCGCTTTCCTCGCTTTAACCAGAGTAGGAATAACTGAAGCAGACAATCCCCTGTCCTTCAGCACCTGGCTCTCAACAGCCAAGCTGTCAAAGCCAGGGACCGTAAAGCAGGATGGAAGATCGGCCCCTGAGACAGCAGATCCTCCCTGAGAGGAAGCCTCCATGGAGCTTCTGCGACCAGCCTGACCAAGTCGGCATACCAGGCGCGACGAGGCCAGTCCGGAGCCACAAGAATGACCGGAATTCCCTTCCGCCTCTATCCTGCGAAGAAGTCTCGGCAGCAACTTGAGAGGAGGAAAGGCATACAGCAGCTGATACTGCCCCCACGGGGCAACCAGCGTGTCTGTGGCGTCTGCCAGAGGATCTCGGGATCGGGCCACAAACCTCTGCAATTTCCTGTTGAGCCGGGACGCCAACAGATCAACATCCAGGGTGCCCCAACGAAGGCACAACTGGCGAAACACCTCCGGATGAAGAGACCATTCCCCTTGATCCAAGGTCTGTCGGCTGAGAAAATCCACCTGCCAATTTTCCACGCCTGGAATGTGAACCGCGGAGAGAGCTGGAACAAAGAGTTCCGCCCAATGGAGGATGCCGCCCACTTCCAAGGCCGCAAGGACACTCTTGGTGCCTCCTTGGTGATTGACATAAGCCACTGCCGTGGCATTGTCCGACTGAATCCGCACTGGACAGCCCCGAAGACGCTCGGTCCAGTGAACCAGGCAAAGCCTGATCGCTCTCAGTTCCAATACATTTATCGGCAACCTGGATTCTTCCAGGGACCAGATTCCCAGAGCAGAAAACCTGCTGAGAGCCCTTCCCCACCCAGATAGACTGGTATCCGTGGTGACAATCGCCCAATAGATCGGAAGAAAAGATTTCCCTTGAATGAGCATCGGAGACCAAAGCCACCATATCAGGGACTCCCTGGTCCGCTCGCTCAGCTGGATCTGATTGTCCAGGGAATCGGGATTCCTTTTGGAGGGTCCTCGTATGAAACTGAGCAAAAAGCACTGCCTCGAAAGACGCCATCAGTCCCAGAACCCTCATGCAGGTCCGAAGGGACGACCATTTGGCAGACAGCAACAGCTAGCTGAGTAGCTGTTCGGATTTTCTGGAGTTTTTCCACAGGAAGAAACACCTTGGCCAAGGATGCATCCAAAGTCAGGCCCAGATAGTTCAGTCTCCTGGAGGGGACCAAGGACGACTTCTGCAGGTTCACAAGCCACCCAAACTGTGCCAGAGAGGTCATGGTGATCTTCAAATTTGACATCAGAGCCTGCGGAGACTCCGTACGGAGGAGGAGGTCATCCAGGTAGCCAAGGACCGATATCCCCCGTTGCCGCAACGGCGTCAGAACTGGAGCCAAAGCCTTTGTGAAGACCCAGGGAGCAGAGGCGAGACCAAAGGGTAACGCCAAAAACTGATAATGGTCCTCTCCCACTGCAAATCGCAGAAAACGCTGGTGTCCCGCGTAAATGGGAATGTGAAGGTAGGCATCTTTGATGTCTATGGAGGCCAAAAAGTCCCCCTGATGCAGGGAGGCCACCACCGTGCGAATGGACTCCATCTTGAACTTTTGCACCCGGACAAAAAAATTTAGCGCCTTTAAGTCCAGGAACGGACGCACCTTGCCCTCCTTTCTGGGCACTGTGAACAGATTTGAGTAAAAGCCCCGAAAACGTTCCCCACACAGAACCGGAACTATTACACTCTGTTGTACCAAGTCCTGTACTGCCCCCAACACAGCCCTTAGGCGATCCGGGTACAGTCTCACATTGGAAGGGAAGAACCTTATCAGTGGAACTGATCGAAACTCGATCTTGTACCCCGACCGTATGACCTTGTGAACCCATTTGTCTTGAATTCTGGAGAGCCACGGATCCAGGAACCGGCAAAGACGTCCCCCCACCCCTGACATGGGTGGGGGCGCACCTTCAGGCCGAGGCAGACTTGTCCTCAGGTCTGGAGGAACCCAATTTCGGCTTACCAGACCAGGGTCACTTGGAACCCCCCGAGGGGGCCTTGTTGACCACTCCAGAGGAACGAAAAAACTTCTTGTGGGCTGGAAAGGAGGGTCACTGTCTGCGACGAGGGTCCTTACCCTTGGCAGCCTGTGGGAGAAAGGTGCTCTTGCCCCCAGTGAGACCTTTGATAATATCATCCAAGGTAGCACCAAACAGGCGATCCCCTGAGATCAGTCAAGGCTTTTTTAGAAGCCTGATCCGCCGACCAGCACTTTAGCCAGAGCATGCGCCGGAGGACCACCCCCGAAAATGACAAACGCCCCAGCATTGGAGCAGTATCCAGTGCGGCGTTGCAAACAAATTGCAGCCCCTGTACCATCTGGTCCAGCAACTCCAACACAGCAGGGGGGAGGTTTCTCCCCTCCAGGTCACGGCGTAGTAACTTGGTCCATTCCGTCAAAGTTTGCGAAAACAGGGCAATGGTAAACACCGGCCTGAAGGCAGACCCCGCCAGGGAGAACATAGTGCGGGACACAGACTCTGCCCTACGATCAACCGAAACCCTAAAGGACGGGGAATCCTTCACCGGGATCACAGTAGCTTTATTCAGCCTGGAGACCAGTGGATCAACCGTAGGCTGCACCGTCCACTTTTTAATGAGGGACTCCTCAAACGGGTAGCGCCTAGCAATCCGCTTAGGCATCCCAGGTAGACGTTTCGGACGGACCCACTCTTTCTTAATGATATCGTCAAAGCATGCAGGAAAAGGAAAAACCTTTGTCACCCTGGAGGGCTTACGAGTGCCAAAGGCAACCTGCGTATCCGTCGCAGCTGCGTCCTCCAGCTTTAGGGTATCCCGGACAGACACAATCAGTGCGTCCACCAGCGCCTTGTCTTGCAAGACAGCGGAGGCAGAAAGGTGATCCTCACTATTAGAGGAGACGGGGCGCGAAACAGCAGCCCCAGAGGGGAGACCTGTGTCAGCAGCGACTGGGTCAGATTCCGAATCTGAGGCATCAGATGAGGCAGAGGTAGGCGGAGATCGTTTTTTAGCACCTCGGCCCTGAAAGGCCACCTCCACCCGGGACACAAATGACTCCAGGACCGCCAAAAGTGCATCAATAGCGAGCTGGGAACCAGAGGGCCCTGTGGCCACCTTGAGGGGATCAGGTGGGGACACATGTTCAGAGGGGTCCATGGTACACCAGAGGAACCCGCTAGCAAAATTTGGCAAAACTGACAAAAAATATATATATTTTTTTTAAAAAATGTCTCCAGCGCTACAGCGCCTCCCAGTGGCCAGGCAGCGTGCCTAGAACCCCCCGCAGAGAGACAGAGACCCCCCAAGGCTCACCACCCACAGGGAGATGCACTAGAAGTCCTAAGATGTATGCTCTACAGCGTGCGTCCTCTCAAAGGGATGGCCTGCAGAACGATATGCCCGGGTCTAGGGAGGGGCTCTACCCCCCTCCACGCCTCCAGGAACTCGGAACTCCCACAGTAGCCCAGCTCTGAGGAAAAAACCGAGCTGGGTGTACCAAGACGGCCACCGCCATGTAAAGCACATGGAGGCTTCATGAAACTGGCGGCCCGCTGAGGCGGTAAAGGAGGCCTCCGGGGGCCCCCCTCCTTACTGACAGACGATCGACCGGCAGGTGGGCCCTGGGGAGCCAGGTAGGAACCCCCCACCACAGCCGTCCGCACCGGCGGGACCCCCCACCCCCTGCCCCCTTAGCGGCCTGCACGCAGATCCAGACGGGGAAAAAGGGAGGGGTAAAAGGGAGGGGGAGGGAGGGGGGCACCATAGGTGGGGGGTGCACAGTGGAGCAGAGGGTAAACCAGAGAAACCGGAGTCCGAACGTGCCAGGGAGGGGCCTGCGTCCACCCCAGAACCCGACATGAAGAAAAGGGGGAACGGTTACTCACCATACCGGAACAGGCGGGCGCCAAACTCCTGACAGAACCCCTCGCCGCCGTAGTGGGGAGGGGATGTCAGCCAATAGGAATGCTGCGACTCCGTCGCAGACCGGTCGTATGCGACCAGGCGAGACGTTTAACCCACAGGCCAGTCCCCGTCCAGCGGGACTATGTCGCGGCCAACCCAGCGCGGAGCTAGGGCCTGCACATGCTCGTAGGCCGGCTGGGGTGACCACTGGATCTCAACATCCAGCCCGTTGCCCAGATCCGGCATAATTGCTTGTAAATCTTACAGGAACAAACCGGAGAAAAAAGCTAGCCAAAAAAAAGCATTATCTAAAAAGCTTGCCAGGACCAGAGATCCCAGCAAGGAACTTAGGTCCTTACTCCTGACTAGGCAGAAAAAACTGGCATCCTATAGCAGGAAGACAGAGGGTATACCCCCCTGGGACTGCCCATAGGTGTAGCCAGAACTTTTTTTCTGCCTAGTGTCCTACTCCTGTAGGGGGCAGCAATACTCTACGGATATCTAGATATGAGTCCTGCGTCTGTCAATGAGCGACAGAGAAAAAGGCTGCTTATAATTTCCTTTCCCTGGTCCAACCCCCCCAATTAAAATGCTAATAAAAAAAAAAACACTTTTCCATCTGCATCACATACCCTATTTTACATCCGGTGATGTCTTCACTGGTACTCACCTACCACCAAGGCATGTTAATATTTCCATAACTCCTCCTAGGAGGTCAGGTCACTGCTTGCATCAGGACTTAGAGCTCTCGGGATGAGTATTGAGGGAGGGTGCTGTGATGTCATCTCTGTACTGCCCCCTGTCAGCCCCTCCCACCAGCCATCATCCGCTTGCATTGTATAGAGAGTCTCAGTGATGATGCCATGTGCTCTGAAATAAGGTGTGTAATAAAGCAGAAACGTCTTCTCTAAAAATGTTATTAGCATGTTGATTAGGAGGGAAAGAAGAAGGAACCGGGGGGGGGGGGGGGGGGAGAATATAAGCAGCTTTAATGCTGACACAGAAACGCACACCGAGTTCTGTGATCGCCGTAGCCAACAAAGGCAAAATCTTTATAAATACGCTCCCGCTGCCTCAACGCGCTTTGATCTTTCTCAGTAACCACAGGGATCGCAGCCAACCACAGCACTTCCACTAAAAGCATTACTAGAAATCATATGAAAATATATGCCTGAAATTCAGCACACAAAAAGAATGGAAAGCAAAAAAATAAATAAATAAAAATGTACATATAATTTTTTTTTATTATAATTTTATATATTTTTTTTGGCTTACCTGATCCTCGGATAATTGCGAGATGTGATTCACGGCGGCGTAGGATTCGATCTTAGGATTAAAGTGGTTTATAATGGCCCTGAAAGAGAAAGAAACAGCGATTTGTATGAATACGCGTGTCAATCTTCTCAGCGTGAGGTCAGAGGGTTACTGCTTTCCCGCACCGCGTCTGATACTTGCGGGAGAGTCGGCGCTAAGTATACGGCTGAATGCCCCCATTCCCAGTTCAAAAAAATAATTGGCTGTATCCAGAGAGAGAGCGGCGAGGGGTGCCGGCGCGGGAGCAACCCAGAAAAAATTAAATGTGTAATCTCGCAGCACGCCGCGTCTAGAGCTGCAAAAAAGGGCAGCGCTGATCTCTGGGAGACCTGAGTGGCCTGGATAAGGATTTTGGTGATTTAAATAAAAAATTATAATAATAAATCACATTTTACTAAGGCTGCATTCACATGTCAGCGTATTAATCGTGAGCAGAATCGCCGCGATTCCGCCCGCGATCCGGAAATCATTGCAAATCGCGGGACGCCTGTGCGTTGCCCGTGATTTGCAATAGCATCCCAAACGCTGTGCGATGTTGCCGCAATTTCCGCCTACAGAATCGCGGTAACATCGCGCAAAAAAGAAATCGCGGGACGCATTACGCCCAAAAGAGTACAAGAGCTTCTTTGGAGCGTAATGCGTCCCGCAATTTTTTTGCGCGATGTTACCGCGATTCGGCAGGCGGAAATTGCGGCAACATCGCACAGCGTTTGGGGTGCTATTGCAAATCACGGGCAACGCACAGGGGTCCCGCGATTTGCAATGATTTCCGGATCGCGGGCGGAATCTCAGCGATTCTGCCCGCGATCAATACGCTGACGTGAATGCAGCCTAAAGCAACCAGCTTTAACCAGCTCTGGAAAATAACCCCCCCCCCCCCCTTAATGACCAGGCTATTTTTTGCAATACAGCATTGAGTTATTTTAACAATTGCGCGGTCTTGCGACGCTGTTCCCAAATAAAACTGATGTCCTTTTTTTCCCCCACAATTAGAGCTTTCTTTTGGTGGCATTTGATCACTTCTGCTTTTTAGTATTTTTTTTTTTTTGCGCATTAAACAAACAAACAAAAAAAAAAAAAAGACAATTTTGGAAAAAAAATTAATTATTTTTTTACTTTCTGCTATAAAACATCCAATAAAAAAAAATTACCCCCCCCCCCCTTAATGACCAGGTTATTTTTTGCGATACTTCACTGAGTTATTTTAACAATTGCGCGGTCTTGTGAAATTGAGTTTGACACCCCTGATGTAAAGGAAAAGAGATTTTGTCTCCAAATACGGAAAGGTTTCTTCACAGTAAGAGCTGTGAAAATGTGGAATAGACTCCCTCCAGAGGTGGTTCTGGCCAGCTCAGTAGATTGCTTTAAAAAAAGTCCTGGATTCTTTCCTAGATGTACATAATATAACTGGATACTAATGTTTATAGGTAAAGTGTAATCAGGCAACCCCTGACCTGTGTGTAGTAATTTGATCAGGAGGAGGATGTGCTCATGTGTGTATAAATTGAGTGTGAAACTGTTCAATAAAGAGAAGGTTCCAAAACTTGTACGAGCGAAGTTGTTGGCTAGCTTTGGTAGGGGGGCGGCTGGGAAAATCTGGTATATATGTTCATGACTGCGAGGAAGCCGTATACTGACAGAAGACCACAAGTACAGTGTGGGTCGTTGGTTCCGTTACAATGGACTTGTGTATTTTTTTTCAACCTGACTATGTAACTATTTAACTATGATGTCACAGTGCCCAGGGCAGCCACCCCTCCTGGTCCCGGCCCTGGTAGTGACTCTGCCTCCTGACCACCTGCACCACCTTCAAGCGGTGTCCCTATATTTGTTAGCCTACACCGGTGTCACAGGAGATCCAGAGTTCCCGTGTTTTTTTTTTCTAAAAAGGAGCCAGAGAAGAGTGACAGATCACTTCATTGATCTCACAAACACACAACAAAACCCGAAATGAATAAGTCATAACATTGTTTTCCTGCCGACAATGAAATCAATTCACAGAACTGACAATGACACAACTAATATCTCCATAACCAGCGAAAGCAATTACGCGTGCCGCGGTGCGTGAAACCGCGTGGAATGAAGACGGGGGCTCTGCCTATACACAACGCAATTCTCCAGCGCAGTCAATTAATCAACTAAATAAAGCAATAAATAAGTGCACAGAGATGCGATTCATTACGGGACATGACTACAATAGCAAATCGGGGGAGACTCATGTGTGTATGGGAGGAGGAAGAACGAGAAATGATGATCAGGGAAACACCAAGCATATGGGAAGTAAATCCAAGTCAAAGAAAGCTGGCATGCCGGTAAAATCCAATACAAGTGTAACTTTATTGTCCCAGACAGGCAAACACAAAGCCCCACCAGGGACCTCCCCCTTTTACGCAATCTCTACAGTTATAGCATAAGCAAAACTTTTTTTTTTAATTTTGGAGGTGGATTAGAACACCTATTATTCTATTTATTTTTTGCTGCCTGTGCCCCCGTTAGGGAGATTCGCCCTCTCCGTTTGTCCGGTTTACCATTCTTTAACCACTTACAGACCGCCCACCGTATATTTACTTCGGTACTTTGAATACTGGAGTTATGGCACCAGATAGCTGCCATAACCCCGGTATTTTTTTAAAACGACGGGCAGTCCACTTAAAAAAAAAGGTGGTCCCAGAGGCGGATTCGCCACGACATCATCTTTATGGGCGTCAGGAGAGGTGCCCCTCCCGCCACTTCCCGATCATTTTCGCTGCTTACCGGAGCCGTCGGTAGCGGAGAATACGACCCGGTCCTTTCCCCTCCTAGGCAGGAAGTCGAGTGAGGGCAAGCTGGCTCCCACTCCACTCTATGGCCTTGGAGGACCAGAGCGACGTCATACGTCACTTCCTCCCAAAGGCCTTAACCACTTAAGCCCCGGAGGATTTGGCTGCTCAAAGACCAGGCCCTATTTTGCGATTCGGCACTGCGTGACTTTAACGGACAATTGCGCGGTCGTGCGACGCTGTACCAAAATGAAATTGACGTCCTTTTTTTCCCACAAACAGAGCTTTCTTTTGGTGGTATTTTATCATCTGTGCAATTTTTATTTTTTGCGCTATAAACAAAAAAACGCAACAATTTTGAAAAAATAACAATATTTTTCAAATTTTTTTATATGAAATTCTCAAAAAAAATAAAAAAGTAAAAATCAAATTTTTTTTAACATTTTAGGCCAATTTGTTTTCTGCTACATATTTTTGGTAAAAAAAAAAAAAAATTGCAATAAGTGTATTTTGATTGGTTTGCGCAAAAGTTATTGCGTTTACTAACTACAGGAAAGATTTATGTAATTTTTATTTATTTTTTTTTAACTAGTAACAGCGGCGATCTTCGATTTTTTTTTGCGGGACTGTGACATTGCGGCAGACAGATCGGACCCCTAACTGACATCTTTGACACTTTTGGGAGTACCAGTGACATTACTACAGTAATCAGTGCTATAAATATGCACTGTTACTGTCAAAATTACACTGACAGGGAAGGGGTTAACTTTATTGGTGATCAAGGGGTTAAGTGTGTCCCTAGGGGCGTGATTCTAACTGTCAGGGGGCGTGGGTTGTTAGATCATCACAGAGACATACGATCCTACCAAGCAGGATCGCATAGCCTCTGTGATGATCTAAGGGAGAATGACAGACAGTTGTGTTTACATCAGCCATCTGTCTTTCTCCCTCTCCTGAGGGAGATCGCGAGTGGCCGGAGGACATCGGAGCCGCCGGTCGCACGCGCGGGAAAGGCAGTGAACGAGAAGGGGCAGAAGCGCGCCACCGGCTGCGCACGCTCGCCCCCTACAGGCTCGTGGGCGAGTGACGTACCGGTTTATCACTTTGCCTGTAGGGGGCTGACTGCCGCAGTATATAGTCGTGCGGCAGTCGGCAAGTGGTTAAGGAGCTCATTTCTTTTCAACATGAAAAAAAAAAATTACTTAGAGGGCGGACCCCTCTAGGAAGTCTTGGTGGTTACAAACTACTTCTATTTACAGATGATGGAGGCCACTGTGCTCATTGGGGCCTTCAATGCTGCAGAAATGTTTCTGTACCCTTCCCCCAATCTGTGCCTCCATACAATCCTGTCTCGGAGGTCTACAGATAATTCCTTGGACTTCATGGCTTGGTTTGTGCTCTGACATGCACTGTTAACTGTGGGATCTTATATAGACAGGTGTGTGCCTTTCTAAATAACGTCCAATCACCTGAATTTACCACAGGTGGACTCCAATCAAGTTGCAAAAACATCTCAGTGGAAACAGGATGCACCTGAGCTTGATTTTAAGTGTCATGGCAAAGGCTGTACATGGGATTTTTTTCGTTTTATATTTATAATAAATTTGCAAATATTTCAAACAAACTTCTTTCACGTTGTCATTATGGGGTATTGTTTGTAGAATACTGAGGAAAATTGGGAATTTGACTTACCGTAAAATCCATTTCTCTGATGTTCATTGGCGGACACAGCACCTGATCTTCTTAACCATTGGGTTATACTGCCCCCTCAGGGGTAGGACACTAGGCAGAAAAAAAGTCTGACTACGCCTATGGGCAGTCCCAGGGGGTATACTCACTCTCTGCTATAGGTACTCGGTTTTGTTACAAGTCGTGTCAGAAGAATTACAACTCCACAGAGGGGTGGGTGCTGTGTCTGTCAATGAACATCAGAGAAATGCATTTTACGGTAAGTCAAAAATCCCATTTTCTCTTTTGTTCATTGACAGACACAGCTCCTGATCTTCCTAACCATTGGGACGTCCCAAAGCAAAGTTAACCACTTTACCATCGGAGGATTTTGCTGTCTTACGTCCAGGCCACTTTTTGCGATTTGGCACTGTGCGACTTTAACTGACAATTGCGCAGTCATGCAACGCTGTACCCAAACGAAATTTACGTCCTTTTTTCCCCACAAACAGAGCTTTCCTTTGGTGGTATTTGATCATCTCTGCGCTTTTTTTTTGCAATATTAATAAGAATATGCGAAAAATTTGAAAAAATAATATTTTTCTACTTTGACAGTTAAAAAATATTCAATATATTCAATTTTTGTCATATATTTAGGCCAAAATGTATTTAGCTACATGTCTTTGACAAAAAAATTCTCAATGAGTGTATTTTTAACCGCTTTATGACCGGAAGGTTTTACCCCATTCCTGACCAGGCCATATTTTGCGATTCGGCACTGCATTATTTTAACGGACAATTGCGCAGTCGTGCGATGCTGTACCCAAATTAAATTGATGTTCTTTTTTCCCCCCACAAACAGAGCTTTCTTTTGGCGGTATTTGATCACCTGTGCGATTTTTACTTTTTGCGCTATAAACAAAAAAAGAGCGACAATTTTGAAAAAATAACAATATTTTTCACATTTTTTTTATATGAAATTCCCCCCCAAAAAATGTAAAAATCTAAATTTTTTTAAATTTTTGGCCAATTTGTTTTCTGCTACATATTTTTGGTAAAAAAATCGCAATAAGCGTATTTTGATTGGTTTGCGCAAAAGATATTGCGTTTACAAACTACAGGAAAGATTTCTGTCATTTTTGGTGTTTTTTTTTTTACGAGTAATGGCGGCGATCTGCGAATTTTTTTTGCGGGACTGCAAAATTGCGGCGGACAGATCGGACCCTTGACTGACATTTTTGACACTTTTGGGGGTACCAGTGACATTACTACAGTAATCAGTGCTATACATATGCACTGTTACTGTAATAATGACACTGGCAGGGAAGGGGTTAATTTTTATTGGAGAGGGAGGGGTTAATGTATGCCTGGTGCTTACTGACGTGTGGGGGGGAGGTGACTGAGTGACACAGGGACAGATCGCAGATTGCTGAACCCTGCAATCTGACCCTGCCTGTCACTTAGGAGATCCGCCCGCTTTGTTTGCACAAGCGGGCGGATTTCCACACTCGATCCCCGACTATCGGGGAAGAGCTGCGGTGATCAACGCCTCTCCTCCCCTGGCCCGACTCCCGCTGTAACTAAATACAGTGGGAGCGAGCCGCCGGCGGTGCGCACGCGCCGTCGAGAGAGGGGAATGTCTGGTGACGTAGGTCTACGTCACCAGACGATAATGAGCCACTTTGCCGCAGTACAGTCAATGTGACTGGTCGGCAAGTGGTTAAACATGAGGGGTGGGAACAGCGGAAAATAAACTCCCAAGGCTAACTATAGCCAACCATGGAAAACAGGAGCAACCAAAACAACTGGAGCGCACCTGAAAAAAGCAATACACCCTCAAATAGGAACTGGTCCTCTAAACAGCAGCCTGCAAAAGCCTTGTGGTCATAAGAAGCATCCGCAGATGCCAACACATCCACTTTATAGAACTTTGTGAAAGTGTGCACCGACGACCAGGTGGCCGCCTTGCAAACCTGCGTCACTGACGCCTGATGACAGAAGGCCCAGGAGGCACTGAGTGCCCGAGTAGATTGCCCCTGGACAAGGAAAGGTGGAACCTGACCCTTGATGGAATAGACTTGAACCACCGTCTGTCTGATCCATCTAGAAATTGTCGCAGAGGAAGCGGACAACCCTTTCCGAGGCACATTCATGGGCACAAATAGTAAGTCTGACTTCCTAAAAGTCTCTGTAGCTGCCAGGTACACCCTAATTGCCCAGACCAAATCCAAGGTATGCAAAGCAATTTCCTTCGGATGTTTTGGCCTGAGACACAGGGAAGGCAACACAATGTCCTCATTCAAATGAAAATCAGAGACAACCTGTGCAAGGAACAGACGGACAGAGGCAAAAAAAACACCAGATAAGGTGACTGACAGGATAATGCAGCCAATTCTGACACGCAGAGGTGATAGCCACCAAAAAGACCCCCTTCTGGGACAGCATAAGCAGGGGAATCTCACAAAGATTATCAAAAGGAGGCTTCTGGAATACTGAGAGCACCAAACTGAGGTCCCAAGAGACCGCACTGGAGGGGTCAAGTGCCTAACTCCCTGAAGAAAAGTACGTACCAGGCCTGGGGGCTGTCGGCCAGGAGAAACTCTGCGACTTGGGCCAAGACCCCAGTCGTATGCGACCTCGCGAGGCATTTAATTTGCCGGCCAGCCCCTGTCCGATAGGGCTATGTCGTGGCTGACCTAGCGCAGAGCTGAGGTCTGTGCGCACTCGTTTCCCAGACTGGGGTGACGACTGGGTCTGGATTATCCAGTCTGTCGCCCAGTCTGGCAGTGGACCGTAGATCTCACAGGAAAAAAACAGGAGAACAAAATCCATCTAAAAGAAAAAATTTGCCAGGACCAGAGATCCCAGAGAGCATAGAGAGGGAGTATACCACCGGGACTGCCCATAGGCATAGTCAGACTTTCTTTCTGCCTGCCCAGTGTCCTACTCCTGTAGGGGGCAGTATAACCCAATGGTTAAGAAGATCAGGAGCTGTGTCTGTCATTGAACGAAAGAGAAATAATGAATTTTCAGTTTTGGAATAAGGCTGTAACATAACAGAATGTGGAAAAAGTGAAGCGCTGTGAATATTTTTTCGGATGCAATGTATGTTTACTTATCTAGAATATCTGCTTAAACACTCCTGAAGAAGCGCCGATGCGCGAAACATGTGGAGCTTCAATGAGTCACATCAACTCTCACCAAGCCCGTCTGGACACTGGCAGACGTAAACCCTTGGCGCTGATGTCGTATATTGGGATGGGTATCTGGTGGTTTTATTGGGTGTGACTAGCGTTATATAGTCAGCACATTTACTCTGATTTTTTTAATGCTTCTTTAAGTTTTATACATTTTGTAATAAAAATATAATTTTTAACCACTTGCCGACCGCCGCACGACTATTTACGTCGGCGGTCAGCCCCTCACAGGCAAAGCAACGTAGGGCTACGTCGCTAGCCTGTGAGGGTCTAGGGAGCCGGAGGCGCGCTCCTGCGTGGTCACGGACCCCCCCCCGCGCGTGTGCCTCGGCGGACCCGATGTCCACCGGTCACTCGCGATCGTCCGTTAGAGCGGGAGAAAGGCAGGCGGCTAATGTAAACAAGCCGCCTGTCATTCTCCCCTGTGTAGGAATGGTGATCATACAGTTCTACTATGTAGGACCGTTGATCACTGTTCCTACACCTCAAGCCACATCCAATCACAGTTAGAAGTACGCCCCTAGGGACACACTTAACCCCTCCCTCTCAAAAAAAGTTAACCCCTTCCCTGCCAGTGTAATTTTACAGTAACAGTGCATATGTATAGCACTGATTACTGCAGTAATGTCACTGGTAACCCCAAAAGTGTCAAATATGTCAGTCAAGGGTCCGATCTGTCCGCCGCAATGTTGCAGTCCCGCAAAAAAAAAAAAAAAAATCGCAGATCGCCGCCATTACGCGTTAAAAAAAAAAAAAACAACAAAAATGACAAAAATCTTTCCCTTTGTTAGTAAACGCAATAACTTTTGCGCAAACCAATCAAAAACAGAATTTTTGTAAAATCTTACCTGTAAAATTCCTTTCTCCGAGTCCTCCGACAGTCGCCGCCACTTCATATTCGTCACTATGGGGTTAATGACCTTTGCTCCGTAGGAGTAGCTAGGCAACAGAATATGTCAATATTAAAGCTTTTAACATATCCCACCCCCAGGGGGTGGTCCCCTCAGTCAATAACCTCCTACTTCCTGTATCCATACCTCAGTTTCAGTGGAATAGCAGTAGAGTATACAACCAAACCCCAAAAGAGGGGCGGGGGCAGCGACTGTCGGAGGACTCAGAGAAAGGAATTTTACAGGTAAGATTTTACAAAAATTCCGTTTTCTCTTACGTCCTCCGACAGTCGCCGCCACTTCATATTCGTCACTATGGGGACGTCCCAAAGCAGTGCAAACATGAGGGGTGGGAAACGCAGCCGCGCCTAAGGGAAGGAAACCAGCTGGGTAGCATGAAAAAAACTTGCTCAACAGTAGCAACAACCCAGGAAAAAAGCAAATAACCGAGGGATAAAAATATATCCCAAACAGCCAAGGGCCCAAAACAAGGGACCCTAAAGAACTGCCACACTAAGAACCTTGCGGCCAAAGGAAGCATCTGCCGATGCCTGAACATCCACCTTGTAGAACTTTGAGAAGGTGTGAACGGACGACCAAGTTGCCGCCTTACACACCTGGGCCACAGAAGCCCGATGGTGACAGGCCCAAGACGTACTCAGAGATCTGGTAGAGTGCGCCTTCACAGGCATAGGAGGAACTTTTCTCTTCAAAGCATATGCCTGTTCAATGGTCTGTCTGATCCATTTGGCGATGGTAGAAGCCGACGCCGCCATGCCCTTCCGAGGACCCTCTGGAAGAACAAATAAGGAATCTGACTTGCGAAAAGATTCAGTCGATTTCAGGTAAACCGAACAACATCCAGGGAGTGTAAATCCACCTCCTTCGGATGTTTGGGCTTCGCGCAGAGTGAAGGCAGGACAATGTCCTCATTGAGGTGAAATTCCGAAATCCTTTTCGGAAGAAAAGAAGGGTTAGGTCGCAAGACCACCTTATCCAAGTGAACGACCAGATACGGAGACCTGCAGGACAAAGCTGCCAGCTCCGACACCCTGCAAGCCGAAGTGATCGCCACCAAAAAGGCGACCTTTTTGGACAACATAGCCAACGAGATCCTCCTGATCTGTTCAAAAGGAGCATGTTGTAACACGGACAGAACAAGATTCAAGTCCCAAGGAGGCAGAGGTTCCCTCCTAGGAGGGACCAGATGTCTCACCCCTTGAACAAAAGTGCTAACCAAGGAGTTAGACGCCACAGGACGTTGAAAAAGAACAGCCAAGGCAGATACCTGACCCTTGATCGTAGCCAGCGCCAAACGCTGGTCAACACCCGTTTGAAGGAAGGACAACACCCTAGACACCGAGTACGTGCGAGGTGAACACCCCCTGGACTCACACCAGGCAAAATAGGCCTTCCAAGTAGGGTAATAGACCTTCCCCGAGGAAGACTTCCTCGCGTTGATCAAGGTGTGAATGACCTCAGGGGAGAGGCCCCTATCCTTCAGGACCTCGGTTTCAACAGCCAGGCCGTCAAAGCCAGCGACTGTAAAGCAGGATGGAATATCGGTCCTTGAGACAGGAGATCCTCTCGAAGAGGCAGACGCCACGGCGCGTCGATCGCCAGATTTACGAGGTCCGCGTACCAGGACCGGCGAGGCCAGTCTGGTGCCACAAGAATCACCGTGTGCGGTTCCGAGTTTAACCTGCGAAGGACCCTGGACAGCAGTTGAATCGGTGGAAATGCGTACATCAGTCGGTACTGATGCCACGGAGCTACCAACGCGTCTGCCCGAGGATCGCGCGTCCTTGCCACGAACCTTCCCACCTTGTTGTTCAGACGAGACGCGAACAGGTTCACCTCCGGAAGACCCCACTTCGCGCACAACATCTGGAAGACATCCGGGTGAAGGGACCATTCCCCCTGGTCCAGGGTCTGGCGACTCAGATAATCCGCCTGCCAGTTCTCCACCCCCGGAATGTGAACCGCTGTTATTGCCGGGACGTGCGTCTCGGCCCAAGACAGAATGTCGGCCACCTCCCGAGCCGCTCGGGCACTCCTGGTGCCCCCTTGGTGGTTGATGTAGGTCACCGCTGTGGCATTGTCCGTCTGCACCCGAACCGGACGGCCCCGCAGCCTGTCCGTCCAACGTCGAAGGCAGAGATTTATCGCTCGCAATTCCAGAATGTTGATCGGGAGGGAGGATTCCTCCTCCGACCAAGTTCCCTGGGCGGACAGAACCCCCAGAACACCACCCCAGCCCGACAGGCTGGCATCCGTGGTGATCACCGTCCATGAGAGAGGACGAAAAGACTTGCCCCCCGACACCGTCGGGGACTGGAGCCACCACAGAAGATCCCTTCTGGTGCGATGACTCAATGAAACCTGGATTTCCAGAGATTGCGGTCGCCCGTCCCACCTGGACAGGATCTCCGCTTGGAGACCCCGCGTGTGAAACTGGGCGAAGGGAATCGCCTCGAAGGCCGAGACCATCAATCCCAGGCTCCGCATGCACGTCCGGAGGGACGAGCATGGAACGTCCCGGAGGGACCTGACTTCCTCCTGAAGAGTCCTGAGTTTGTCGTCCGGTAGGAAGACCTTCGCCTGGACCGAGTCCAGGACCATTCCCAGGTAGGGAAGACGAACCGACGGACACAACGTCGATTTTGGAAAATTTATCGTCCAACCAAACTCCTGAAGAGTCTGCGTCGTGACGGACAGGTCCTTCACCAGACCCTGGCTGGTCGCAGACCGAACCAGAATGTCGTCCAGATACCCCAGGACAGAGATGCCCTGGGCTCATAAAAAAGCCAGAACCGGTGCAAGCACCTTGGTGAATACCCGTGGAGCCGAAGCGAGACCAAAAGGTAACGCCACAAATTGGTAGTGATCCTCCGCAATGGCGAATCGAAGGTACCTCTGGTGACCCTCGAAAATCGGGATGTGAAGGTACGCATCCTTCAAGTCGATGAAGGCCATGAACTCCCCCGGAACCAGGGCAGCCACCACCGACCGCAGGGATTCCATGCGGAACTTGCGAACCCGCACAAAGCGGTTCAGAGCTTTCAAGTCCAGAATTGGACGTACCTTGCCCTCCTTCCCGGGCACGGTGAACAGATTGGAAAAGAACCCCCGAAATCTGTCCCGATAAGGCACCGGAACCACCACTCCCTGAGCCCGCAGGTCCCGCACCGCCAGGTGCAGATCCCGAAAACGCTCCGGAGACAGTTGGAGGAGATTTGAGGGCTCTCCGGCCGAGAGAGAAACTCGATCTTGTAGCCAGACCGAACGATTTCCTGAACCCACCTGTCCCGAACACGGGCCAGCCAAGGTTGAAGAAAACCGAGCAAGCGTCCCCCCACCCCAGAAATGGGTGAGGGCGCCCCTTCAGGCCGCATTGTTATGGGCAGCGGATTCGGACTGGCCGGACTTCTGCTTACCTGTCCACGGCTTCTTTTGGGAGCCTTGACCTTTGAATGGCTTGCCCTTATAGTGCGACCGAAAGGCACGAAAGGACCCCTGAGAGGGCCGAAAAAATGGATTTTTGTAAGAACTTACCGTAAAATCCTTTTCTCTTAAGCTCATTGACAGACGTAGTCTTCTTGATTCTCAAGAGCTGGGTTATGTTGTCTCCGCAGGAGTAGGACTAGGCAGAATGACAAAACGTTCTGGCTCCACCCTAGGGGCAGTCCCTGAGGGTATATCCTCCCTCTCTCTGCTACAGGGAATCAGTTCTGTTTAAAGCAGTACAGAGAATTTAACCCAACCCAACTCAATGATAGAGGGGCGGGTACTACGTCTGTCAATGAGCTTAAGAGAAAAGGATTTTACGGTAAGTTCTTACAAAAATCCATTTTTCTCTATCGCTCATTGACAGACGTAGTCTTCTTGATTCTCAAGAGCTGGGACATCCAGAAGCAGTGCCACAAATGAGGGGTGGGATTGACAAAATCAAATCCAATCTAGAAGGCCCAACCGGTGCCAAACTAGAAGTTTTAAAGGCTCATTATAAACAAAGAATGAGGCTAAAGAAAAAATTTTCCAACGGAAAAAAACCCTCGAGGTAGACCACTGGTCTCCTCAAATTGCGGCCTGCAAAACCTTGCGGCCAAATGAGGCATCAGACGATGCCATTACATCAACTTTATAATGTTTAGAGAAGGTATGCACCGACGACCAGGTAGCCGCCTTGCACACCTGGACCACTGACGCCTGATGGCGAAAGGCCCATGACGCACTAAGTGCCCGAGTGGAGTGCGCCTTAACAGGGAACGGGGGCTCCCGACCCTTGATAGAATAAGCCTGCACTACCGTCTGTCTGATCCATCTGGAAATGGTCGCGGCAGATGCAGGCAACCCCTTTTTGGGTCCATCTGGGATCACAAAAAGTGAATCCGTCTTGCGAAACGAGTCTGTCGTTTTCAAGTATACCCTGATTGCCCGGACCACATCCAAGGAGTGTAAAGCAAACTCCCGAGGATGACTGGGCTTAGGACACAGGGAAGGTAATACAATTTCTTCATTCAGATGAAATTCTGAAACCACTTTTGGTAGGAAGGATGGATTCGGACGAAGAACCACCTTATCTCTATGAACCACCAGATATGGTGAACGACAAGATAATGCGGCCAGTTCTGACACCCTGCGTGCAGAAGTAATAGCCACCAAGAAGGCCACCTTCTGGGACAACGTGGGTAGAGGAATCTCCCTAATATCTTCAAAGGGAGGTTTCTGAAGAACCGACAACACTAAATTAAGATCCCAGGGGGGTAACGGCGCGTGCACTGGCGGAGCCAGATGTCGCACCCCCTGGATGAAATTCCGCACCAAGGAATGAGTAGCCAAAGGCTTCTGAAAGAAGATAGCTAATGCTGAGACCTGACCCTTGATAGTACTCAAGGCCAGTTTCTGCTCAACCCCTTGTTGCAGAAAAGCCAATATTCGACTAATCGAATAAGACCGAGGACGGAACCCCAAAGGTTCACACCATGCAATGTAGGACTTCCAAGTGCGATGATAAATCTTTCTGGAAGTCGCTTTCCTTGCTTCAACTAGAGTAGGAATAACTGAAGCTGACAAACCTTTGTCCTTCAGCACCTGGGTCTCAATAGCCAGGCCGTTAAAGCCAGCGATCGTAAAGCAGGATGGAAGATCGGTCCCTGAGACAGTAGATCCTCCCTGAGAGGAAGTCTCCATGGAACGTCCGCCACCAGTCTGACCATGTCGGCGTACCAAGCTCGACGAGGCCAGTCCGGAGCTACCAGGATTACTGGGATTCCTTCCTCCTCTACCCTGCGAAGAAGTCTTGGCAGTAACGCGAGAGGAGGGAAGGCATATATTAGCTGGTATTGCCCCCATGGGGCGATCAGTGCGTCTGCGGTTTCTGCTAGAGGATCGCGGGAGCGAGCCACGAATCTCTGAACTTTCCTGTTGAATCGTGATGCCAACAGATCCACATCCGGGGTGCCCCACCGTAGGCACAACTGGTGGAAAACGTCTGGATGGAGGGACCATTCCCCCTGATCCAGGGTCTGACGGCTGAGATAATCTGCCTGCCAATTCTCCACCCCCGGAATGAACACCGCAGAGATTGCTGGAACAAATCGTTCCGCCCAGCGAAGAATGCAAGCCACTTCTTTGGCCGCTCGGACACTCTTGGTGCCCCCCTGATGATTGACATAAGCCACGGCCGTGGCATTGTCCGACTGGATCCGAACCGGGCTGCCCTGGAGCTGCTCGGTCCAGTGAATCAGACAAAGTCTGATCGCTCTCAGTTCCAATACATTTATCGGTAATCTGGATTCTTCCGGGGACCAAAGTCCCTGGACAGATAACTGACCAAGAATTCCTCCCCATCCGGATAGACTGGCATCCGTGGTCACTATCGTCCAATATATTGGCAGAAATGACTTTCCCTGGCTGAGCATTGGAGACCGAAGCCACCAAACCAGAGACTCTCTGGTCTGTTTGCTCAATCGTATCTGATTGTCCAGGGATTCCGGATTCCGATTCCATCTGAGAAGAATCTCTTGCTGAAGAATTCGGGTATGAGACTGGGCAAATGGGACTGCTTCGAATGAAGCCACCATCAACCCCAGAACCCTCATGCACGTCCGAAGGGAAGACCAGCTGTTGGACAGTAACAACTGGACTGCTGATTGAATCTTTCGAAGTTTCCCTACCGGAAGGAAAACTCTCGTCCTGACTGTGTCTAGAATTAGACCCAGATATTCGAGCCTCTGGGTGGGAACCAGAACTGACTTTTGCTGGTTCACCAGCCACCCAAATTCCTGTAAAGAAATCATAGTAATTTCTATGTTTTGTAGCAGGGTCTGAGGAGACTCTGCATGAAGCAGAAGATCGTCTAGGTAACCTAGAATCGATATACCTCTTTGGCGCAGAAGTGCCAACATTGGGGCCAACACCTTTGTGAAGACCCGCGGAGCCGTGGCGAGACCGAAAGGTAACGCCACAAACTGATAGTGGTTCTCCTCTACGGAAAAGCGTAGAAAACGCTGATGTCCTGCGTAAATGGGAATGTGAAGATAGGCGTCCTTGATGTCTATGGACGCTAGGACATCCCCTGGATGCAGGAAGGCTGCTACCGTGCGAATGGACTCCATTCTGAATCTTCTTATGTTGACGAAAGAATTGAGTGCTCTTAAGTCCAGAATTGGACGCACTTTGCCCTCTTTCCTGGGTATTGTAAACAGGTTTGAATAAAACCCTAGAAACCGTTCTGTCCAAGGAACGTGGACTACCACTCCTTGTTGTAGTAAATCTGTGACTGCTCTCCGCAGATCTTCTAAACGATCTGCGGATAGACGGATATTGGAAGGGAAGAATCGCGCCGGTGGGAGAGATCGAAACTCGATCTTGTACCCTGACTTTATGACTTCGCAAACCCATTTGTCCGGGATTCTGGAAAGCCATGGATCCGGGAACCGGCGAAGACGTCCCCCCACCCCAGTTATGGGTGGGGGCGCACCTTCAGGCTTTGGATGGTTTATCTTCAGGTCTGGAGGGGGCGGGCTTTTGCTTGCCCGACCAACGACCCCTGACGCCTCCTGCAGGAGCTTTGGAGGACTTAGTTTTTTCACCCGCTGGACGAAAAAACCTCTTGTGAGCAGAAAAAGAAGGCCCTCGTCTTTGACGAGTTCCTCTACCTTTAAAATTTTGCGGTAAAAAGGTGCTTTTTCCACCGGTGAGATCCTTAATGATCTCATCTAAGTTGGCTCCAAATAGACGCTCCCCTGAAAAGGGGATATTAGCCAATGCTTTTTTGGAACCTTGGTCGGCTAACCAACCTTTTAGCCACAGTGTACGCCTGAGAACCACTGCTGAGACTGATGCTCGCGCCATTAATGGAGTGGCGTCTAACGCCGCATCACATACAAACTGTAACCCCTGTATCATTTGTTCCAACAAATCTGATACCGCCTGAGGGACTTCTTCTAAGTCCCGGCGTAACCACTTGGTCCATTCAGTTACAGCCTGCGAAACCAGACCAATAGCAATTATTGGCCTGAAAGCTGATCCAATCAAGGAAAACATGGTGCGAGACATAGCTTCTATCTTGCGATCCACTGGATCTTTAAAAGACGGAGCGTCTTCTAAAGGAATAACCGTGGCTTTATTCAATCTAGCAATAGGTGAATCCACCACAGGTGGTTCTGTCCATTTCTTAATAAGGGTTTCCTCAAACGGATAACGCCTGTCAATGCGTTTAGAAATATTAAAAGTGCGTTTTGGCAGACGCCATTCTTCATCGATTGGATTGCCAAAACATTTGGGCAATGGAAAAACCTTTGCCACTTTGATGCGCTTTTTAGTCCCAAAAGGGATCTCAGTTTCAGCTATTTCTGATGGAATACCCTGTAACCTTAAAGTCTCTTGAACAGATACAATGAGTGCGTTTACCAACGCTTCCTCTCGGGCTATGGCGGATGCCGAAACATCCCCCTCACTGTCTGAAGAGACAGGACCCGAGACACCAATACCAGATGAAGTACCTGCAACTGCAGAAATAGGCTCAGAGTCTGAATCCGAGGTTTCAGATAATAAGGGGTTAGGCGGGGGTCGCTTTCTTGCGCCCTGTCCCTGACAAGCCACTTCCACCCGGGACACAAAAGTTTCCATAATAGCTGACAAAGATTCAATTGTCAATGGGGTGCTGGAGGATCCCGCAGACCCCTCGAGGGGATCCGGAGGAGATACATGAGTGGCAGGGTCCATGTTAATACAGGACACCTTTGCCAGCAAAAACAAAAAAACTTTTTCTTTTTTTTTTTTTTTTTTTTTTGTGTGTCTCCCCCTAGCGCAATAGCGCCCCTCAGAGTACCTGCTTCTCGATCCCAGAGAGAGAGAGAGGGACCCCCAAGGCTCACCAACCGATGCAGTGCAGTCTCCAACAAACTGCAGCCAGCGTCTGTCTTACACAGACTGGAAGGAGCTGTTTGCTTTTTCCCGGGCAGAAGGCGTGGCTCCGCCCCCTGTGTACGACTTCCGGCGTTCCCAGCCCTCCACGAGGAAGCTGGGCTCACAAAACATGGCCGCCCCCATAGAAGAGACATAAGACTCCAAAAACATGGCGGCCGGCGTGACCTGAGGACATACATGTATACGGTCTACGGCAAAATGGCGGCGGACCGCCGATATCGTCTTCCCAGCACATCCACCTGCACTCTGCTAAGAGGTGACATATGGATCTACAGAGATACACTGCACATAAGGTAGGATTATACCTCCTATGTCTGCTGTAATGTTACAGTCTGCTGGGTAGAGTGTTAGCTCTTGAACCAAGTCCACTTCCCACAAACACATGCTGTATTACAAGGGGGACTTGTAAGTATCAGATATATACTGACCATATATGGAGGGGCCCATAATATATACTGCCTCATAATGAGGAAAAAAGGGAACGTTTACTCACCATACCGAACCGACAGGCACCCTCTCTTCACAATACCCTCTCCACCGGGGTGGGGGTTTGTGGACGCCTCGACTCTCTAGTACCTGGCGTCCAAGCGAGACTTTTAATTCGCAAAGTCAGTCCCTTTACTGGGACTCCGTCGCGGCCGACTCAGCGCACTGGTCTGCACGCGCTTTTAGGCAGAAACCGGGGTGACCACTGGATTTCAACATCCAGCCCGTCGCCCGGCCCCGCATACTTACTTGAATATGTCGCGGCCGACCAAGCGCAATGCCATGGTCTGCGCGCGCTCGTAGGCCGGCTGGGGTGACCACAAGTGTCGCCCAGTCCGGCATCTTTGCTTGAAGATCTCACAGGAAAAAAACACTGGAGAAAACTACCTAAAAAATGTCTTTTTCTTAAAGAAAAAAAGTCTTGCCAGGACCAAAAGATCCCAGCAAGGAGCTTATGTCCTTACTCCTGACTAGACAGAAAAAAACTGATTCCCTGTAGCAGAGAGAGGGAGGATATACCCTCAGGGACTGCCCCTAAGGTAGAGCCAGAACGTTTTGTCTTTCTGCCTAGTCCTACTCCTGCGGAGACAACATAACCCAGCTCTTGAGAATCAAGAAGACTACGTCTGTCAATGAGCGATAGAGAAAGAGGCATGCTTCTTACCTTGAGCGCCCTTAGCCTTGTGGGATTGGGGCAAGAGCGTGCCACCACCAGGACGCGTCTAAGCACCTGCGTCCAATTCGCGACAGCCTGGGCTGCCATAAGTGAAGCAAAAAGAGCTTTTAGCATTGAGCCAGTAATAGAATAAGTATGACGAGCAAGAGACTCCAGTCTCCTGTCCGTGGCATCCCGGAACACCGGGGTATCCTCTGCAGGAACCGCAGTGAACTTATTCAAAACCGCTATCGCGTGATCCACCGGAGGTGGCACACACCAACGCTCATCAGTAGCGGGCGTGAAAGGATAACGCAGCTTGAACCTACTCGGCACCGCAAAAGGCTTGCGTATATTGCGCCATTGTTCCTTAACCGCGCGCTGAAAAACATCAGTGCAGGGAAAAACCTGCGACGTCTTGCGCCTTTTTGGCGTCCCATAAGCGGCCAGGGCAGCAGGAGGACATGGTTCATCCTGTAAGCGCAGTGTCTGTTTGATAGAAACAATCAATTCATCCATGAGTGCAAGCTCTTCAGACGAGCCAGGGGGAGAATTATCAACCCCTTCAAACTCTGCCTCCCCTTCAGACCCCACAAGATCCAGGGAGGAACGGGACCCCGATAAGGAGACCCCAGCCATGGCAGCCCCATCACCCTCACCCTCTGAATCAGAGGAAATTGAAACTCTGGGCCTTTTAGTGGATTGAGCAGCCACAAGCATTTGCACCTGAGCAGCAAGGTTAGCCACAACCGTAGCCAAATCACCCCCTGGGGGGGGACACAGCAGTCCCTTGGCCCCCCACCAAGGCGGCAGGGAATTTGCTTTCCTGAGAATCCATGCCCCCAAGTATGTGGAAGAATAAAGGGTTAACTGTCCCTTTAAAAAGCGCGGCGAGCGCAGCCCACCGCGCACACACACACCAGCACAAGCCGACCCCCACAGGGAAAAGTACAACACAGTCAAGGATACAGGGATAGAGAGGTAAAAACCTGGAGAGACCGCTGCTGCTGCCTCGATCGGTGCGCCCAGGGAAGAGGAAGTGATGTCACGCAGGGCGCTCTATTAAAGCCTATGGAAGGCTACAAAAAAATGGCCGCCTGCAGTGCTAACATGCGGCCATAGCGAGCGCCGCCAAAATGGCAGCGTTTGGCGCCAAAACGCCGCTCCTCCACACACAGTGAAACTGCCAAAAACACATGCAGCAAAGTAAAATAATGGCGGACCGCCGCAAATGTGCATAACACGATACAATCATGCCCCGCAGCACACAGCCTGTCACACAGTAAAAACACAGCACATAATCTGACACAGAACAGTGCAGCATAGCCCCCCTCCTTGCAGCCCACAGAGTGCAGCCAAGCAGACAGGGAGACCAAACAGTGTGAACAGAGGCAGGGTTACACAGTCCCAGACTGACACCCCCCAAACAGACAGGTCCCCACACAGATACACTTACCTCCTAAATGGCGTGGGGAACCCGCACAAGCGATCAAGCCACTGCACATGGGACAGGGAGAGTCGCAGCCAGGACGCAGGAGAACTGCGGAGCGATACCGCAAGGCGTCCAGTGAGGTAGCCACCTCACCATAGCATCCCTGCAGCGAACAGGAGTGGGTCGTTCATTGTGCCAGGAAAAGTACCTGACTGAACGCTCGATGGCAGGCTGGGAAGGCACTGACCCACAGCCTGCGACCAGGGGGGTCAGCCCGAGACCCAGCCCGCACGATCCTCTTCATCAGAAGAACTAACTAAAGTTGACAAAAATAACAGCTAGGTAAAGAGAGAAAAAAACTCAAATAAAATAAAAAAAAGAGAAAAGGCTGAGACAAAATGCCCCAGCATAGAGACATCCAGCTACTCCTGACAAGCTAGACATTGAAACTGAAGTATGGATACAGGAAGTAGGAGGTTATTGACTGAGGGGACCACCCCCTGGGGGTGGGATATGTTAAAAGCTTTAATATTGACATATTCTGTTGCCTAGCTACTCCTACGGAGCAAAGGTCATTAACCCCATAGTGACGAATATGAAGTGGCGGCGACTGTCGGAGGACGTAAGAGAAATATGATTTTTGCGATTTTTTTTACCAAGCATTAAAAAAAAAAAATTGGTCCAAAATGTTAAAAAAATTTTATTTATTTATTTTTTTTTTTTTGGGGAATTTCATATAAAAAAAATTTGAAAAATATTGTTATTTTTGCAAAATTGACGCTGTTTTTTGTTTGATCAAATACCACCTAAAGAAAGCTCTGTTTGTGGGAAAAAGAAGGACGTCAAATTTGTTCGCACGACCACGCAATTGTCCGTTAAAGTCACGCAGTGACGAATCGCAAAATAGGCCCTGGTCAGGAAGGGGGTAAAATCATCCGGGGGTTAAGTGGTTAAAGAATTGGTGTACTTTTGGTGCATATAACGTCCATGATCTCTCAAGTCTTCTTTGTAAACCATTATAGGACGTGGCTCTTTGCTACTGCTCCTTGCATCCACAGCACTACCCTGTGTTAAGAGCAAAGCCACTAAATTTACACAAATCCTAGCAGTGATGGCGAATCTTGGCACCCCAGATGTTTTGGAACTACATTTCACATGATGTTCAACCACACTGCAGTGCATGAGTGTCGTGGGAAATATAGTTCCAAAACATCTGGGGTGCCAAGATTCGCCATCACTGTCCTAGGGGCTGCAGCCATTGGATTGTGTCTGAAACCGCCCGCTGTCAGGTATGTAAAAAAAAAAAAAAAAAATACAGATGGGTGCCCCTCGGCACATACCTACAGTGCCTATTGGGAAATCCGGCCCCGAGTGCGAAGGGGGCTGAGGAGTACGTACGTGACAACAATATGACACAACACGCAAGTGAAAAATGAAAATGGTGTGCAATGGTGTGTGCACGCTGATACAAGACCGAATGATGGCAAATTATCCTCTGTGAGGGCTTTTCATTTAGAAGCCACAACGGCTATAAAAAAATAAAAAAAATTACATTGGAATTGTACCTGGAGTCCTATTTCAATTGCTAATGACTTACGAGTATTAAATTAGATGGAAATGGAAATAACAGACATTATGGGCTGAATTTTCCATTTCAGAAGAGCAAAAAAAAAAAAAATAGATTAACCACTTAAGCCCCGGAAGATTTTACCCCCTTTCTGACCAGGGCCTATTTTGCGATTCGGCACTTTTTTGTAAACAAAGCCGCCTGTCATTCTCCCCTGTGTAGGAATAGTGATCATACGGTTCTACAATGTAGAACCGTTGATCACTGTTCATACACCTCAAGCCACAGCCAATCACAGTTAAAAGCACGCCCCTAGGGACACACACAGCCCCTTCCTCTCAAGAAAAGTTAACCCCTTCACTGCCAGTGTATTTTTACAGTAACAGTGCATATGTATAGAACTGATTACTGTAGTAATGTCACCGGTAACCCCAAAAGTTTCAAAAATGTCAGTCAGGGTTCCGATTTGTCTGCCGCAATGTCGCAGTACCGCAAAAAAAAAAAAAAACGCAGATCGCCGCCATTACGCGTTAAAAAAAAAAAAACAACAAAAATTACAAAAATCTTTCCCTTAGTTAGTAAACGACGCGATAACTTTTGCGCAAACCAATCAAAATACGCTTATTGTGATTTTTTTTACCAAACATATGGTAAAAAAAAAAATTGGCACAAAATGTTAAAAAATTTTGATTTTTACTTTTTTTTTTGTGGGGAATTTCATATAAAAAAATGTGCAAAATATTGTTATTTTTGCAAAATTGACGCTCTTTATTTGTTTATAGCGCAAAAAGTAAAAAAATCGCACAGGTGATCAAATACCACCAAAAGAAAGCTCTGTTTGTGGGAAAAAAGGCCGCCAAATTCGTTTAGGTACAGCGTCGCACGACCGCGCAATTGTCCGTTAAAGTCACGCAGTGCCAAATCGCAAAATAGGCCCTGGTCAGGAAGGGGGTAAAATCTTCCGGGGCTTAAGTGGTTAAGCATCCGTCAGAGTGAGCACATATGAATCACTTGGTCAATGTCCCTGATGATGTAACCTATGATGAAACGCGTTGGGGAGGAGCCTAACCACGCAACGCTGGTGTTGTAGGCCATTGGAGGTCGGCCATGTTTTTGGTTTGAAACAGATCTACACCACTACTCTGTCGTTTTTTAGGCTTATTTTGTTGGAGAAAGTGTGAGTACCATGTGTGTAGGTTTTATATGGATAATAACCCGTTTTTAAAGATATCTGCGCAATGATCGCTTTTCATTTCTCCACATATACACTTTGGAGTCTGTCTTTATGCTGCTAAAGGATCTGGATCCATTGACCAAGTGATTCATATGTGCTCTGACTGCCGCCTAACCTAGTAGTCAAATATATATGGACCTAACTGTATAACATTTGCCCACACAGGTTCCACGATGTCGGATTTATTTGAGTTTTCTGAATGCGATAAGGTGTGCTGCGCAAAAATGCAGACATGCCATTTTTTTTTTTTTTGTTGAGTACCTGTCTGGTGTGAACAGACCACACAGAAAACTTATATGGCTCATACTTCTATCTTCCGACTGGCTGGAGTTCTACTTTAACCACTTGCCGACCGCATATTTACTGCGGCAGGGCAGCTCGGCTGCACATAATCATGTAGATCTACGTGATTATGTGCACGCGGTCTTGGTCTGTGATTAGACACTGCGGGAGGAGTGGGCTCGATCGCTGCAGGCCTCCCATGATCTTCGGCAAAACTGACAGGAGAGCCGTCTGGTATGTAAACAATGTAAGACGGCTTTCCTGTCAGAGAGGCAGGGAAAGCTAAGCTGAATCACTGATCTCTCTGTTTAATCCATTCCCCACACAGTTAGAAAGCACATATAGGGAACACATTTAACCCCTTGAACACCCCCAGTGTTAACCCCTTCCCTGCCAGTGTCATTTATACAGTAACAGTGTATATTTTGGGATTTTTTTTTTACCAAAAATATGTAGCAGAATACAAATTGGCCTAAACTGATAATAATGTAACAGTCCTGATAAAAATAGCTGATCGCCGCCATTACATAGTTACATAGTTAGTGAGGTTGAAAAAAGACATCAGTCCATCCAGTTCAACCTATGATGTGTGTGTGTGTTTGCTGTTAACCATACATTGTATACCCCTGTATGTTGTACATTGTATACCCCTGTATGTTGTACATTGTATACCCCTGTATGTTGTACATTGTATACCCCTGTATGTTGTGCATTGTATACCCCTGTATGTAGTACATTGTATACCCCTGTATGTTGTACATTGTATACCCCTGTATGTTGTACATTGTATACCCCTCTATGTTGTGCATTGTATACCCCTGTATGTTGTGCATTGTATACCCCTGTATGTTGTGCATTGTATACCCCTCTATGTTGTGCATTGTATTCCCCTGTATGTTGTACATTGTATTCCCCTGTATGTTGTACATTGTATTCCCCTGTATGTTGTACATTGTATACCCCTGTATGTTGTGCATTGTATACCCCTGTATGTTGTACATTGTATACCCCTGTATGTTTTACATTGTATACCCCTGTATGTTATACATTGTATACCCCTGTATGTTATGCATTGTATACCCCTGTATGTTGTGCATTGTATACCCCTGTATGTTGTACATTGTATACCCCTGTATGTTGTACATTGTATACCCCTGTATGTTGTGCATTGTATACCCCTGTATGTTGTACATTGTATACCCCTGTATGTTGTGCATTGTATACCCCTGTATGTTGTACATTGTATACCCCTGTATGTTGTACATTGTATACCCCTGTATGTTGTACATTGTATACCCCTGTATGTTGTACATTGTATTCCCCTGTATGTTGTGCATTGTATACCCCTGTATGTTGTACATTGTATATCCCTGTATGTTGTACATTGTATATCCCTGTATGTTGTGCATTGTATACCCCTGTATGTTGTACATTGTACACCCCTGTATGTTGTACATTGTATTCCCCTGTATGTTGTACATTGTATACCCCTGTATGTTGTACATTGTATACCCCTGTATGTTGTACATTGTATACCCCTGTATGTTGTGGTCTTTAAGATGCCCGTCTAATTGTTTTTTGAAACTATCAATGCTCCCTGCTGATACCACTGCTTGTGGAAGAGAATTCCACATCCTTACTGCTCTGACAGTGAAGAACCCCTTACGTATTTTAAGGTTAAACCGTTTTTCCTCTAGTTTTAGTGAGTGGCCACGTGTCTTATTGTATTCCCTTTCTCTGAATAGTTTGTTCCTTATGCTAGGGTCACCAGTACAGTATTTGTACATTGATATCATATCCCCCCTCAATCGTCTCTTCTCCAGAGAGAATAAGTTCAGTGCTTGTAGTCTTTCCTCATAGCTGATGTCCTCCATTCCCCTAATTATTTTTGTTGCCCTTCTCTGGACTCTCTCCAGTTCCAGCACATCCTTCCTGAGGACCGGTGCCCAGAACTGGACAGCATACTCCAGATGTGGCCAGACCAGAGTCTATTACTAATAAAAAAAAAACATAAAAAGTCCAAAAATCTATCCAGTAGTTTTGTTAACGCTATAACTTTTGCACAAACCAAGTATTATACGCTTTTTGACATAATATGTTGCAGAATACAAATTGGCCTAAACTAATAAAAAAAAAATAGATTTTTCAAAATGTTTCAATTGGGAATGTTTTATAGCAGAAAGTAGAAAATATTGGTGTTTTTTTTTTTTTCAAAATTTACGCTCTTTTTTTTGTTTATAGCGCAAAAAAACGAAAAAAAAAAAAAAAGAATCGCAGAGGTGATCAAATACCACCAAAATAAATCTCTATTTGTGGGGAAAAAAAGGACATCAATTGTATTTGGGTACAACACTGCACGACTGCGCAATTGTCAGTTAAAGCAATGCAGTGCCGAATCGCAAAAAATGGTCTGATCATTAAGGGGGTAAAACCTTCCGGGGCTGAAGAAGTTTAGAAGCTCTTGTATGTAACTTTGTACTGCGTTCCTAGAGAAAAGTTTCGATCGGTGGGAATCATGTCAGGTCACGGAGCGATCTTTTCATTACACGGTTCCACGCAGATTCCTACAAACTGACAGTGTGTCGGAGGTCATTAGCGTTCCGGCATAGCTCGGTGAACATTCTAATTGACCGCCTGTGACACTTCACAAGATTCACGAATCAGCGGTGTCAATCGAGGACTGGGCGCTTTGCAAACCATCTCCGGACCGGCGCCAGGACAGGCGGAAAAGAGCTGAAAATGATTGAATCAATTAAAGAAGAAAAAAAAAAAAGTTACACTGACTGCAAACTTAGTAAGTCGTTGACGCGCAGCAAAGGGTGTTGGGGGTCAGCAATCTTTAACCACTTACAGACCGCCCACCATATATTTACATCGGTCTTTTGACGTTAAATGCCGGGGTTATGGCAGCAGATATTAGATAGCTGCCATAACCCCGGAATTTTTTTACATAACCTCGAAATTTTTTTAAACGGCCGGTGGTCCGCTTTAACATAAGGGTGGTCCCAGCAGCGGATTCGTCGCTGGATCACCTTTATGGGCGGCGGGAGAGTTGCACTCCCCCCCTGCTTCCCGGCTGTTTTCCCCACTTACTGGAGCCTTCGGTAGCGAGGAAAAATATCCGGTCCGCTGTCCTCTTAGGCAGGAAGTCCAGTGAGGGCAAGATGGCCCCCACTCCACTCTATGGCCTTGGAGGACCGGAGCGAAGCGAACGCATACGCAAGTCGTGTCCACATATGTAAACGGTGTTCAAACCACACACGTGAGGTATCGCCACGATCGTTGGAATCCGTGATGTCATCATGGAGGAGTGGAAGAGGACTTCAGTGGCAACCTGTGAAGCTCTGGTGAACTCCATGCCCAAGAGCAGTGCTGGAAAATAATGGTGGCCACACAAAATATTGACACTTTGGACCCAATTTTAAAATGTTCACTTGGCAATCTTCTTATAGCCTAGGCCAGTGATAGCAAACCTTGGCACCCCAGATGTTTTGGAACTACATTTCCCATGATGCTCAACTATGCTGTAGAGTGCATGAGTTTCTTGGGAAATGTAGTTCCAAAACATCTGGGGTGCCAAGGCTTGCCATCACTGGCCTAGGTCATCTTTATGTAGAGCAACAATTCTTTTTTTCAGATCCTCAGAGAGTTCTTTGTCATGAGGTGCCATGTTGAACTTCCAGTGACCAGTATGAGAGAGTGAGAGCGATAACACCAAATTTAACACACCTGCTTCCCATTCACACCTGAGACCTTGTAACACTAACGAGTCACATGACACCGGGGAGGGAAAATGGCTAATTGGGCCCAATTTGGACATTTTCACTTAGGGGTGTACTCACTTTTGTTGCCAGCAGTTTAGACATTAATGGCTGTGTGTTGAGTTATTTTGAGGGGACAGCAAATTTACACTGTTATACAAGCTGTACACTCACTACTTTACATTGTAGCAAAGTGTAATTTCTTCAGTGTTGTCACATGGAAAGATAGAATTAAATATTTACAAAAATATGAGGGAGGGGTGTACTCACTTTCGTGAGATACTGTATACAGTAAACCCCCGTTATATCGCGGTTCAGTTTTTGCGGTCCCGGTATTTAGCGTTTTTTTTCTATAAGACCTATTAATATTATTTTACTAATTAAATCATTGTAAATTAATTATTTTTGTGTTTTCCATTGCTCTTGCTCTGTCTCTCAGTATCTTTTAGGTGTTTAAATCAGTTTCTATTGTTTTAAAAGTGTGTTTAAAAACCTTAAAATGCTTTTAAAAGTACAGTGAAAGTTATAAAAACATGCCTAGGGTGTATTTTAATAGGGTATTTCTATTTCGCAGATTTTCACTTTTCGCCGGTGGGTCCGGAACGTAACCCCCGCGATGGAGGGGGGTTTACTGTATACATTTTATATATATATATATATATATATATATATATATATATATATATACAAATAAATATATAATGTTTGGGGGTTTTAAGTAATTTTTCTAACAAAAAAAGAAAAAAAATGATTTTTACATATAGAAGAGAAATGTCAGAATTTTCCTGGGCCAGCAAAAGTTTTTAAAAACAAAAGTTCAGATTTATTTTATTTTTTTATTTAAAAATGCAGCTCTCTACCTATTTCGAGTACTCCCCATACAGGTACCGGCCTACTACTTACGCATTTTACAAAAACGAGCCTTGGATTTTATTTGGAGGAAATCGAAACACTGCCTGCCGAGACCGACACTATAACGACCATGAATACGTGGGGGGCTTGGCGTACCACATTTCGCCAAGTATTATTACGCAGCACAATTGGCTCAGCTCCCTAAATACCACGCCACAAAGGAAATTCAGTTGTGGGTTTCCCTAGAAGCAGTGGAATGTGATCCATTATCTGTGGCCAACCTACTCTGGCTACCACCCTCACAACGGAGGTGTATTACTAACCCAATCAAGAAACATAGCTTGACCATCTGGGATAGACTCAAGCCTCGTACACACGCAACGATTATCGGCCGACCGATCGTCCGACTTTTGTCCAAGTTGTGTTTTGTTGGTTGGAATGTGCCTAGACTGCACACGAATTTTCTCGGCCAACAAAATTCTACTTCAGAAGTGATGTCATGTGTTGATTTGTTTTCTTTGTGTTTTTTCTTCACTGAGCATGCCCAGACTTGCTCATCAGATTTTTCCCTGTCGAAATCTGTACTGACTGCACGAAAATCGGCCGTTGTGTCAACGGCCGAAAAGTCGGAGTTGGTTGTCGGAAGCATCATACCAACAAGCCGAAAATTGGCAGATCGGACGTTGGCCGAAAATTCCCTGCCAATTTTCGACGCGTGTGTACGAGCTTTAGCCGACGTTTCGGCCTTCAATCTCCTCATAACCCCCTACTTTCTTTACTCCGCAATCCATCATTCTACCCGGATTTTTTTCGGCTGAAAAGTCTGAGTTGGTTGTCGGAAGCATCATACTAACAAGCCGAAAATCGGCAGATCGGACGTTGGCTGAAAATTCCCTGCCAATTTTCAACGCGTATGTACGAGCTTTAGCCGACGTTTCGGCCTTCAATCTCCTCATAACCCCCTACTTTCTTTACTCCGCAATCCATCATTCTACCCGGATTTTTTTCGGCTGAAAAGTCTGAGTTGGTTGTCGGAAGCATCATACTAACAAGCCGAAAATCGGCAGATCGGACGTTGGCTGAAAATTCCCTGCCAATTTTCAATGCGTATGTACGAGCTTTAGCCGACGTTTCGGCCTTCAATCTCCTCATAACCCCCTACTTTCTTTTCTGCGCAATCCATCATTCTACCCAGCCTGGTCCTCTCGGACCTCCTTCTCCGCCTGGACTAGTGCCGACCTGATACGTGCCTATCAATTCTTCACTCCGCGCACCTTCTACCCATTCCCTGCCCTGCGGGAAGCTCATAATCTCCCATCCGGGGAAATATTCCGCTACCTACAACTCAAAGATTTCTTTACACAAGCTACTCCGGTTAGGGAGGGCACTACCACCTTCTCGACTTTTGAACGTGCATGCAAAACGGCAAGACTCTTCCCAGTCATCGTCCGTCAAGTCAGGGATAAGTTGCTGCCACTTGGTGCGTACCACCAACGGATTGCTGTTAACCGTGGCTGACAACAAATGTAGATAAATGGTAGAAATTAGACCCCTGAGAACGCAAAATACCAATGAGCTGATAATCAGAAAGAATAACCTCATTTTGAACCAAACTGTGAATGAAGTGCATGACGAAAGCTGGAGATATCTATAGAAGGCGCTATGGGGGAGATCACACTTGTCCCTTAGTGACTGAAAGGTGACAATCAGATTACCTGCATAAACAACCACCAGGGTTGAGATTCCTGTACCCTCCCAGGACCTAAAATCCAGAAACGACTGGAGACCAGGGAACATTGGGTTGTGCCAAAGAGGCAAGGCAGCCGCAATGTCACTTGTATCAGTAATCTTCTTGGCTTCACTACACACCACTCTAGCTAGTGTGAGAATCGGAACTGAACGCCCACCCAGAACCCTCACTGGTGCTTCCAGGGCAACCAACAAGTGTTCCAACCCCAACAACTTGGCTAGACAGTATTCGACAACAGCTGGAGTAGTTGGAGACAGCCAGTCAGTCAAATGGCGTAATTGACCCGCCAAATAGTAGTAGTGCAAATTGGGCAGTGCCCTACCTGCCTCCAATTTCGGGCGTTGTAACGCGGAAAGTTTAAGCTTACGTCTAGTGTTAGTCCAGATAAAAGACACAAAGAGTGAGTCCAGGGATTTAAAAAATGATTTGGGGCCCGAACCACGGACATGGGAGGTCACATAAAGACACTTAGTCAACAAGATCATCTTAATGAGGTTTATCCTACCCACCACCGATAAAGGGAGTCTAGACCAAATCCCGAGTTTGTGCTTAACCACCTGTAATAGAGGGTCTAAATTGGCCCGCAGGCCATCGAACGGAGACCGCGTGATGATAATACCCAAATACTTAAAGGAGGAGACCAGCCGGAGGGGGGCAAGGGGGTCACCCGCCACAGTAGCTTTATCGTCAAAGAGCATTAGTGCAGACTTCTGCCAGTTAATTTTAAGGCCAGAGTAAGTGCCAAAACAGTCTATAATATGCATTGCAGCTGGGAGTGAACTAGTAGGAGGAGGAGGAGGGGGGACTACTGGAATCGCAATGCCAATGTCTCAATAGCCACCGTGAATTATAATGGGGATAACGGGCACCCCTCTCTTGTACCCCGGTGTCATTTTATGGTGAAAGTAAACCATTAACCAGAATATTAAAGGTGGGGTCTCTATGAAGGATTGAAACCCAGGTCCGAAACTTGTCCCCAAAGCCAAAAGAGCGCAGTGCCGCCATCAGAAACCGCCACTCTATTGAGTCAAAAGCCTTAGCAGTGACAGGGACTCTTTAATGCAGATTTTCAATTTGTAACAAAGTAAGGAAATCGCAGAGCGGGGCCCCTCCCGCGCATACGGCCATAAAGCGGCAGTGCACATTCTGCAATGGCGGAAGCGCGGCGGTTAGACGGCGATGGAATCTTTCGGTGAGATCTATAAGCTTGCTGGAATGTAGGCGCAATAAAAAAAAATGATAAAAGCATCAAGGATATGCCAGCATGTCTCTGGAGGAAACTTAACTGGTATGAAAAGATTAACCTTTCCAGGTCCCATCTGGTAGAGAGGGGAAAAAAAAATTAATAAGCTTTCTTTATGCAGACAGCGGCCCCCCCTGGGATCAGTCACCGAGGCTTACAGCCTTGTCACATCCCACGGAAGGGAACTTTTACAAGGCAATATACTGGCAGCTGATAGAAGCAGAAGTATTAAAGATACACTCCAATTAAAACCGAAACACGTAACCTTCAGGCCGGGGTCACATATATGTGGCCGCGGTTTCAGCGCAGAAGTCCAGTGCGGTTCTGTTCACCGGTTGAGGTGCAATTTTTTACCTGAAATCGCACCTGGACTGGACCCAAAATCTCACAGGACCCCTTTTTGGGAATGGGAAGACTGGTTCCAGATGATAGAAAGGCAACAGTAACTCAAATTCCCACTCGTTACATCCAAGGTATGCAGAATACTATATCTAAATGCAAAATGCATGGAACCTTGAAGCAAATGGGCAACAGCAGCAGAAGACCCCACCGGGTGCCACTCCTGTCAGATAAGAACAGGAAACTGAGGCTACAATTGGCACAGATCACCAACATTGGACAATAGAAGATTGGAAAAACGTTGCCTGGTCTGATGAGTCTGGATTTCAGCTGCGACATTCAGATGGGAGGGTCAGAATTTGGTGCATGGATCCATCCCAGGGGAGGACTGGGCCACTCTGATGTCCTGTAAAAAGGCTGCACCACTTATGCCACAGACATCCCTAAAGGATTCCTGGTGAAGAGAAGTAAAAAGTCCCCATCACTGACCTAATGAGTGCAGGATAAAGACAAAGACAGAGCACAGGCCACCCCCCCAGCATGGATGGTGTAAACTGTGTCTGAGCAGAGGTCGGTTCCATGTCCCACTGGAGACTCTCCTCCCCCAGGCAGCCCCAACCGAGCTGTCCCAGCTTCCCCCAACTGCCCCCTGCTGGCCAGGTCGGGAACCCGGATTCGGCCAGTGGTAGAGAGTACCTAGAGCAAAGCTTTAGCCTGAAATGGGGGTCAGGAGGAGGGCATGAAGAGGGAGAGTGGGAGGGGGGCTGAGTCACTGCACCATGGGCCTTTGGTTTGTACTTGACCCCTGGGCCGAAAGTTTCCAGTCAGCCCCTGATCCTTCCTGCCTTGTATCACAGGTTCAGGCTGGTGGTGTAATGGTGTGTGGGGAGGAGGGGGGGGGGGGGTAACTGTGGTTCAGGCTGGTGGTGGCAGTGTAATGTTGTGGGGGAGGAGGGGGGGGGAAGGGTTAGGTTCAGGCTGGCGGTGGTGGTGTTATGGTGTGGGGGGGGGGTAACGGTGGTCCAGGCTGGTGGTGATGTAATGGTGTGTGTGTGTGGGGGGGGGGGGGGGTAATGGTTCAGGCTGTTGGTGTAATGGTGTGTGTGTGTGGGGGGGGGTAATGGTTCAGGCTGTTGGTGTAATGGTGTGGGGGGGGGGGGCTTAATGGTGGTTCAGGCTGGTGGTGGTGGTGTAATGGTACGGGGAAGAGGGGGGAGGGGTTAGGTTCAGGCTGGTGGTGGTGGTGTTATGGTGGGGGGGTAATGGTGGTTCAGGCTGGTGGTGGTGTAATGGTATGGGGAGGGGGGGGGGTAACGGTGGTCCAGGCTGGTGGTGGCAGTGTAATGTTGTGGGGGAGGAGGGGGGGGAAGGGTTAGGTTCAGGCTGGCGGTGGTGGTGTTATGGTGTGGGGGGGGGGGGGGTAACGGTGGTCCAGGCTGGTGGTGATGTAATGGTGTGTGTGTGGGGGGGGGGTAATGGTTCAGGCTGGTGGTGTAATGGTGTGTGTGTGGGGGGGGGTAATGGTTCAGGCTGGTGGTGTAATGGTGTGGGGGGGGGCTTAATGGTGGTTCAGGCTGGTGGTGGTGGTGTAATGGTACGGGGAAGGGGGGGGGGGTTAGGTTCAGGCTGGTGGTGGTGGTGTTATGGTGGGGGGGGGTAACGGTGGTCCAGGCTGGTGGTGATGGTGGTGGTGTAATGGTGTGTGTGTGTGTGTGGGGGGGGGGGTAATGGTTCAGGCTGGTGGTGTAATGGTGTGGGGGCTTTGGCACACTTTGGGCCCCTTAGTACCAATTGAGCATCATGTAAACACCACACCCTACCTGAGTATTGTTGCTGACCATGTCCATCCCTTTATGACTACAGTGTCCCCATCTTCTGATGGCTCCTCCCAGCAGGATAATGCACCATGTCACAAGGCTCCAATCATCTCACCACTGGTTTCTTCACCATGACAATGAGGTCACTGTCCTCCAATGGCCTCCACACTCCCCACATCTCATCCAATAGAGCGCCTTTGGGATGTGGTGGAACGGGAGATTGGCATCATGGATGTGCAGCCAACAAATCTACAGCAACTGCGTGATTCTATCATGTCACTATGGAGGAAAATCTCTGAGGAAAGTTTCCAACACCTTCTTGTATCTATGCCACCAAGAATGAAGGGAAAAGGGGGTCCAACCCGCTACTAGCAAGGTGGACCTAATAAAGTGTCCGATGAGTATCAAGGCCCCTTCGCCAGGTATTGCTGCAGTGCACAGATCACTCCACTCCCTTCTCACCGGCTGGTGGTGTGAGAACTCCGATGAAGGAAAAAAAATTCACAAATAGGCCAACTGCCAACTCTTTGCTCTCTCCCACGTGTACTGAGGCACCAACCAAATCCAAACCTGCTTTAATGTTACAGGAGGCGGAGAAAGAGGAAGTCACATGGAACAAGCTTTAGGAAGCACACTCCCACTGACCCTGTGAGGAGCTCTGTGAATTGTGGCTGCAGTACACACAACCCAGAGGTGAACTTTCAGATTTTTTTTTTTTTTTTTTTTTACAAAGTGCAGCTCTGGGGACCTACTCACCCCCCCAGGCCCTGGTGCAAAAGCTTGGCCCATTCAGTTAGGGTCTGAGACACCAGGGCTGAGGCAAAGACTGGCCGCAATGCCGAACCAGCCATAACATGCTGCCTGCCACAGCCTCCGCTTTCCTGTCAGCCGGGTCCTTAACCACTTAAGCCCCGGAAGATTTTACCCCCTTCCTGACCAGGGCCTTTTTTGCGATTCGGCACTGCGTGACTTTAACGGACAATTGCGCGGTCGTGCGACGCTGTACCTAAATGATTTTGACGTCCTTTTTCCCCACAGAGCTTTCTTTTGGTGGTATTTGATCACCTGTGCAATTTTTACTTTTTGCGCTATAAACAAAAAAAGAGCGACAATTTTGCAAAAATAGCAATATTTTTCAAATTTTTTTATATGAAATTCCCCCCAAAAAAATGTAAAAATCTAAATTTTTTAACATTTTTGGCCAATTTGTTTTCTGCTACATATGTTTGGTAAAAAAAATATATCGCAATAAGCGTATTTTGATTGGTTTGCGCAAAAGTTATCGCGTTTACTAACAAAGGGAAAGATTTTTGTCATTTTTGGTGTTTTTTTTTTTTTTTAACGCGTAATGTCGGCGATCTGCAATTTTTTTTGTGGGACTGCGACATTGCGGCGGACAGATCGGACCCTTGACTGACATTTTTGACACTTTTGGGGTTACCAGTGACATTACTACAGTAATCAGTGCTATATATATGCACTGTTACTGTAAAAATGACACTGGCAGGGAAGGGGTTAACTTTATTGGGGAAGGAGGGGTTAAGTGTGTCCCTAGGGGCGTGCTTCTAACTGTGATTGGACATGGCTACTGGAGTAGGAACAGTGATCAACGGTCCTACATAGTAGAACCGTATGATCACTATTCCTACACAGGGGAGAATGACAGGCGGCTTGTTTACATTAGCCGCCTGCCTTTCTCCTTTCACAGAGGACGATCGCAAGTGACCGGCAGACATCGGGTCCGCCGGTCACACGCACGGACTTCCCAGGGAACGAGCCGGGGTGGGCGCGCGCTCGCCCGCGCGCTCGCCCGCTATTGGCTCACAAGCAAGTGACAGGCTAGTGACGTATATATACGTCACTTTGGCTGGCCTGGGGCTGACCGCCGCAGTATATGTACTTGCGGCGGTCGGCAACCGGTTAAAGGACGGGGATTCCTCTACTGGGATCATGGTTGCTTTATTCAACCTGAAAACAGGAGGGTAACGTACAGCAAAACGTTTGGGGACCACAAAGTGTAAATTTGGTTGTTCCCATTCCTTACAGGATAACCTGTCAATATAAGGCACATAAGGAAACACCTTTGGAGTACAAGGTGACTAATGCGTTTCAAACGACACAGCCACGCCCGTGGCTACATCAGCCACATCCTCCATTTTTAAAGTCTCACGCAGTGCAGTGATAAGTGTGTCTACCAGCGCTTTTTCATTCACTGCTGCGACCATGGAGGAATCATCCTCACTATCACATGGATCTGGGGGGTGTGATATTAGGCCCCCCGTGGACACGGCAGCATCAGGCTCAGAATCAGATGAGATAGACTGAGGAGGGGAAGGCGGAGAATGCTTCCTCCTGGGCCTTTGCCCACATGCCACTTCCACCCCGGACACTAAGGACTGCAGGACCGCCGTCAGTGCAACCATGGGAAGCTGTGGTTCCGAGGGACCTGCCACCTCCATGAGGGAGTCAGTGGGGGGAGATGTGACCCTGAGGTTCCATAAGGAAAGGAAGAACTTGCAGTGAAAAACAATCTTTTTGCACCACTAAAGGATCCCCTCAAGGCTCAGGGTAACTATCAGCAGAGAAAGAGATAGCAGGGACTAGGGATAGACCGATATGGTATTTTCAGGGCCAATACCGATATTTTTGGTCACCACGTATATCGGTATCGGCCAATATGGGCCGATATTCAGCACATTCAATCACACATCCAATGCAGAGTGACCAGTGCCCCCAACAATGCAGGGTGACCAGTGCTCCCAACAATACAGAGTGACCAGTGCCTCCATTCAATGCAGAGTGACCAGTTCCCCCATCCAATGCAGAGTGACCAGTTCCCCAATCCAATGCAGAGTGACCAGTGCCCCCATCCAATGCAGAGTGACGAGTGCCCCCAACACTGCACAGTGACCAGTGCCCCCATCAATGCAGAGTGACCAGTTCCCCTATTCAATGCAGAGTTACCAGTGACCCCAACAATGCAGAGTGACCAGTGACCCCAACAATGCAGAGTGGCCAGTGCCCCCAACAATGCAGAGTGACCAGTGACCCCCAACAATACAGAGTGACCTGTCCCTCCATTCAATGCCGAGTGACCAGTGCCCCCATCAAATGCAGAGTGACCAGTGACCCCAACAATGCAGAGTGACCAGTGCTCCCAACACTGCACAGTGACCAGTGCCCCCATTAATGTAGAGTGACCAGTGCCCCCATCAATGCAGAGTGACCAGTGCCCCCAACACTGCAGAGTGACCAGTTCCCCCATCAATGCAGAGTGACCAGTGACCCCAACAATGCAGAGTTACCAGTGCCCCCAACAATGCAGAGTGACCAGTGCCCCATCAATGCAGAGTGACCAGTGCCCCATCAATGCAGAGTGACCAGTACCCCCATCCAATGCAGAGTGACCAGTGCCCCCAACACTGCACAGTGACCAGTGCCCCCATCAATGCAGAGTGACCAGTGCCCCATCAATGCAGAGTGACCAGTACCCCCATCCAATGCAGAGTCACCAGTGACCCCATGAATACAGAGTGACCAGTGACCCCATGAATACAGAGTGACCAGTGACCCCAACAATGCAGAGTGACCAGTGCATTGGGATTAGAGTGCCGCCTGATTACACAAAGAGCCGGGTTCTTCTGCTTAACTGGCGCTGGCGCTATCATACAAAGTCCCGACTCCTGGAATGGAGTCGGGACAGCCGACCGTCCTCTCTCAGCAGGGAGCCGTTTACAACAGCCGACTGTTATTCTCTCTCAGCGGGGAGCGATCGCAGGTGTCAGGCGGCAATCGGAGCCGCTTGCCCCGTCGCCCCCTAGCTCCCTGCGCACGACCGATGTATACTTACGGCGGTTTGCGCAGGAGCGGCTGCCTGCCACAGTATAACTGCGGCGGACGGTCGTAAAGTGGTTAAAGAAGTATAGGCTCTGCGAAACGCGTCGGATCGAATAACTATGCACTTTTACATCGAATACTGTATCCCCCATTATTCTTTTATCCACATACGGTTGTATCAATATTTTATTGACTTACGATTGTTTTTATATTGATAAAATGTATTTTTATTAGCAACATGATTCATTTATGACAACCTCATAGCCTTTAAAATCTTCTATCACAGGAAGAGAACACGGGATGACTGAGGTTGGGGGTCAGACCCCCCCCCCCCCATTTGGCATAGTTCCCGGTTCCTCTCTCCTGTTTTTTGCTTCCAATGATCACAATATATTAGGATGTGGTGGGGGGAGGGGAGGTCGTCTTTGGAACGGCTATCTTCCAATTAGTTCTAGAGATTTACCTCCACATATTATCATCCGATCTAGACACGGCTTCAATCCCTATGTCAGACGTTTGCCAGTTAGCTAGATCCGCACGGCGTGGGCAACTCTAAATAATCATTCGCTGAAATACCGGAGACAATTTGTCTCAAATATCGACTGGCCATTAGATTTGGGCACGGCGGTAATATTTATAGCATTTGCCTGTTGAAGGGAAAGGATAAATCCGGAAAGTCACTGTGAAAAATCTACTGGTTGATGGGTTATTAGACAGTTCGGCGCAGAGAATAGCGTGACTGCACATGGCGATGAGGAGCGGGAACAAACACGAGTGTCACTGATCAGGATGAAAGGGTTTTTATTTCCTGTCGGAAAACGTTCGGTCCCCGACATTAAACATACACAATTCTGCCTCTCCGCTCGTCCTGCCGCTTTACATACGTGCGTATGGCAGTTCATATCATACAGATGACAGGCTACAGATGTTCGGGGGAGGACGCCATTAAAGTGTGTCTCCAGGCAAAATCAATTTCCACGCCGTATGCAGTACATTTCTCTCCACAATGCACTACCCCCTCCCCCCCCTTCCCTATCTTCTTACCTGGTGATCCTGCTAGAATGTCCCCCTTTGTATATCATTGCTGAGGAGGGGTGGCAATGCTGTAAGATCGCTTCTCAGTTTGCAGCGAGGGTTGTCACCTTTTCTTCAGGCCAACCAAACACTTTCGATTTTTTTTTTGTAATATATATACTGGAGCCGTGGTCTCCATACTGCAGCCCTTTGCTTGCTTTTATCCAGCCCCCTGGGGGCATTATTTTCCCCCAGTGTTAGGAACATGGACACCGACAACAGGGCGCACTATTCCTCCCACTGACACCAATGATGGGGCACTATTCCTCCCACTGACACCACCGATGGGACACTATTCCTCCCACTGACACCAATGATGGGGCACTATTCCTCCCACTGATACCAATGATGGGGCACTATTCCTCCCACTGACACCAATGATGGGGCACTATTCCTTCCACTGATACCAATGATGGGGCACTATTCCTCCCACTGACACCACCGATGGGACACTATTCCTCTCACTGACACCAATGATGGGGCACTATTCCTCCCACTGATACCAATGATGGGGCACTATTCCTCTCACTGACACCAATGATGGGGCACTATTCCTTCCACTGATACCAATGATGGGGCACTATTCCTCCCACTGACAGCAATGATGGGGCACTATTCCTTCCACAGACACCAATGATGGGGCACTATTCCTCCCACTGATACCAATGATGGGGCACTATTCCTCCCACTGACACCAATGATGGGACACTATTTCTCTCACTGACACCAATGATGGGGCACTATTCCTCTCACTGACACCAATGATGGGGCACTATTCCTTCCACTGATACCAATGATGGGGCACTATTCCTCCCACTGACACCAATGATGGGACACTATTTCTCTCACTGACACCAATGATGGGGCACTATTCCTCTCACTGACACCAATGATGGGGTACTATTCCTTCCACTGATACCAATGATGGGACACTATTCCTCTCACTGACACCAATGATGGGGCACTATTCCTCTCACTGATACCAATGATGGGGCACTATTCCTTCCACTGATACCAATGATGGGACACTATTCCTCTCACTGACACCAATGATGGGGCACTATTCCTCTCACTGATACCAATGATGGGGCACTATTCCTCCCACTGACAGCAATGATGGGGCACTATTCTTCCCACTGACACCAATGATGGGGCACTATTACTCCCACTGACACCAATGATGGGACACTATTCCTCCCACAGACACCAATGATGGGACACTATTCCTCTCACTGACACCAATGATGGGGCACTATTCCTCTCACTGATACCAATGATGGGGCACTATTCCTCCCACTGACACCAATGATGGGGCACCATTCCTCCCACTGACACCAATGATGGGACACTTATGTCCCACTGATACCAATGATAGGGCACTATTCCTCCCACTGACACCAATGATGGGACGCTATTCCTCCCACTGATACCAATGATGGGGCGCTATTCCTCCTCTCAATACTAAAGGAGACACGGTTTACTCAGAGTTCCACCATTACATTTTCTACTCTTACTGGCCACAGTCCGACCCCCCTTAAGTTTGTAGGACAGTAAACTGGCCCTTTGTTTGGAAAGTTTGGAGACCTTTGTATTATAGGATTGTAAAAGACCTGGGACACTCTTGGGTGCCCCAAGGAGTAAACATCCCTTGTAATAAAAAATAAGCAGGACAGGTCCTCTTTAATGTGAGGTCTTGGGGTCAAAAAGACCTCACAACTACACAAAAAAAAAAAAAAAAAAGTTGAAAAAAAATCAGCCCTTATAAACCGGTTGCTAGGCAACGGCGTTTGACGTCGCTCAGGTCCTCCAATACCATAGAGTTGAGTGAGCGCCATCTTGCCCTCGCTCGACTTCCTGTCTCTGAGGATTCGGGACCAGATCGTTTTCCCCGCTACCAGCGGGTCCGGTAAGCAGGGAAAACGGCCGGGACACGGCGGGAGGGGTGGGGGCACCTCTTCCGCCGCACGGTAAGGGTGATCCCATGGCGAATCTGCTGCTGGGACCACCCTTACCTGAAAGCCGATCGCTCGCCGTTTTAAAAAATACCGGGGTTATGGCAGCTATCTGCTGCCATAACACCGTTATTTAGTGTCAAAGGACCGACGTAAAACTGCAGCGGGCGGTCGGTAAGTGGTTAAAGTTTAACTGTAGTACAAGTTCCCTTAAACTATGAGATTCCTTTTCTGTATTCTACAAAAAACCTGGTTAATCCTGCTGCTCTCTATCTCCCCCTTCTGTCTATGCCCCCAATACAGTTGGGATTTTGCAGAGCAGTGGTGGCAGCTCTGCACATGCTCAGTTTTCAGTGAGTCTCTATGCTGAGCATTTCCTCCCTATCACATCTGAGCCCCCCATGTTACTATAGAGTCACACATGTGGGCGTATACACAGTGGTAAATGACAGCCCACTCCCTCCCTCCTCCTCCATGCCCACTAACCAGCTTAAACACAATGGGGTGGGATATTACATGTAGATTAATAGAGGCTTCACCTCCCTCTTATTCCAAGACACAGGCTGGAGGAGAGTGACACAGCCTGTGACTGGCAGAAATCTGCCCACACCATGTTATTGCCAAAAAAGAATAAAGATTTGAGTTCAAATATATATTTGTATGACAATTTAAAACCGTTTCTTGATATTATTTATTTTTACTCTTTTTATTTTGAACATGTGACCAGCAGCAGAGGACTAGAAGCTCCTCCTGCTCATATTTCTCTGCAGATAGGCTGGGAGAGAGCTGAGATATGTGACAATCCATATCCATTAGGAAAAAGGTACTTAGATGTTTTTTTTTTGTTAAAATAATTACAAAGCCATCATCCACATACAGAAATAGAAGGGAGAATGTAAATTATACAGTGTGTGTTTAGTATTTGCACCAACGCTCTTAAAAGGCCCCAACGATAGCCAGCAGAAGAAAATCTCAAAGGACTGCCCCTCCCGTAATAATACGACGACACCATCCACATACAGAAATAGAAAGGAAAATGGCATTTATACAGTGTGTGTTTAGTGTCTGCGTGTATATTACATGTAGATTGATGGAGGCTTCACCTCCCTCTTATTCTAAGACACAGGCTGGAAGAGCGTGGCACAGCCTGTGACTGACAGAAATTCACCCACACCGTGTTATTGCCAAAAAAAAAATAATTTAAAACAATTTATTTATATTTACTCTGTATCCCAAAGGCTGTTTTTATGTTTTTATTTAAACATGTGACCAGCCGCAGAGGACTAGAAGCTCCTCCTGCTCGTGCTTCCATGCAGACAGGCTGGGAGAGAGCTGAGTCATGTGACAGCTGGATATCCATTAGGAAAAAGGTACTTCGATGTTTGTTTTTTTTTTTAATTAAAATAATTACAGACCAGTCACCCATATACAGAAATAGAAGGAAGAATGTAAATTAACCAGCGGGTTTAGTATCACTTTAACGTAAGGCCCTGTTCACAACGGAGGGAATTTCAGCCCGTAAAACAGCAAAATCCCATTCATTTCTATGGCCCCTGTTGACATATGAGCGTTTAGTTGCCTGTAGTAAAACGCCTGAGGCCCTGTTCACACCTGAGCATATTTCAGCTCGTAAAACGCTCATCTCTGAAGCCTCAAAACGCCCAACAAGCAAAATCCTATTATTTCATAGTTACATAATAGTTGAGGTTGAATAAAGACAATAGTCCATCCAGTTCAACCTGTGTAGGTGTGTGTGGCTGTAATCATCTCTCATACCCCTGAATGTTTTGATCCTTGAGATGTACATCTAAGAGTCTTTTGAAAGCAACCACACTTCCCGCAGAAACCACCTCTTGTGGTAGAGAATTCCACAATCCTGTAGCCCTAACAGTAAAGAACCCTCCACGTTGCCTGAGGTTAAAACGCTTCTCCTCTAATCGCATTGTATGCCCTCGAGTCCTCATGTAATCCTTGCGACTGAATCGTTTTTTTTCTATGCTGAGATCACCATTGAGGTATTTGTAAATTGCTATCATGTCCCCTCTCAGGCGTCTCTTCTCCAGGGAGAGTAAATCAAGCGATTGCAGACGCTCTTCATAATTAAGGTCCTCCAATCCCCTTATTAGTTTAGTTGCCCTTCTCTGGACTCTCTCCAGCTCCAACACATCCCTCCTGAGGATTGGCGACCAGAACTGGACAGAATACTCCAGATGCGGTCAGACCAGAGTTTTATAAAGTGGGAGGATTATAGTCTTATCTCTGGAATAATATTCTATGCTAATATTCTGCTGGCTTTGGCAGCTGCAGCTTGAGATTGCATGCTATTGCCTAGTCTATCATCTACCAAGACTCCCAGATCTTTCTCCATTTTTGATTCCCCCAAGGGATCCCCTCCTAAAGTGTATTGTGCTTTTATGTTTTTAGTCCCCAAGTGCAAAATCTTACACTTCTCCACGTTAAACCTCATTTGCCAAGTCGTTGCCCACTCCGTTATTTTGTCCAGGTCATTCTGTAGGATATCTGCTTCATGCTGTGCAGTTATTGCCCTGGCCAATTTTGTGTCATCTGAAAAAACTGATATAGAACTTCTGATCCCGTCCTCAATGCTGTTTATGAATAAATTGAACAAGGTTGGTCCCAGGACTGGCCTCTGTTCACATATGAGAGTTATGTCGCCTGAAGCAAAACGCCTGAAACTGAAAAAAGTACATGAGCTTCTTTCTTGGCAGATTACAAGCATTTTTGTTAGAGGTCAATGCCTGCCTCCAAACACCTGCAAAAAACGTCTGAAAAAAGCCAGAAAAAACACCTGAAAAAAAAAAGCCAGAAAAAAACGCCAGAAAACAATATGCTCAGGTGTGAATGGAGCCTGAAGCTCAAAAAAGTACATGAGCTTCTTTTTTGGCAGATTATAGGCGTTTTTGTTAGAGGTCAATGCCTGCCTCTAAACACCTGCAAAAAACACCTATAAAACACCTGAAAAAAGCCCGAAAAAAACTAGTGATCGACCGATTATCGGGCAAAGCCGATATATTGAGGGCCGATCTGCACTTTCCCCGATATATCGAAATCGGCCTCTGAGGTTACCGATATTTCGGGAAAGTGCTTTGCTGGAGTGATGGCTGCAGCTAGAGGCATCACCCCGGTACCGGCGTCCATAGCCGACGGTCGACTGTCTTGTAATGGCAACCAATGCGGCTGAGAAGCCGCTCGGCTGTCATTGCAAGGAGGGGGAGGGAACGTCCCCGCCGCCTTCCGCGGCTCGCCTGGGTCTCCCGTCCCACCAGGAGACACGGGCAACCAGTCTGCGTGGCCGCCAAAGACCCGATCAAAGCCACATTCGGCTCTGATCGGGTCTCCATGTACTTCAGGGTATTCGGAACCAGATTTAAAAAAATGACAGCACTCAAAACAGCCAAACTTGGCGTTTTAATGCTTTTAAGTGCAGAGGAGGGGTTTGGGGTCTTTTAGACCCCAGATTCCTCCACAAGAGTACCTGTCAAGTGCTAAAAATAAAAAATAAAATTTTTTAAATGTATGAAAATATCGGCCAATACCGCAACGCAATCTGCAATGAAAAACCGATATCAGTCGATCACTAGAAAAAAAATGCCTGAAAATAGCCCAAAAAAACACCTGAAAACGATACGCTCAGGTGTGAATGGAGCCTAAATTCTCATAACAACAAACAAGACAACAATCCTGCCCTACCCCCGCCACTATTTCCTGTACGCTGCATTCTAAAGAACAATGATTTGGTCCATGATATAGAGATATAGTGATATAGTGATATAGAGATATAGAGATATAGTGATATAGAGATATAGTGATATAGATGATATAGAGATATAGAGATATAGTGATATAGAGATATAGTGATATAGAGATATAGTGATATAGAGATATAGTGATATAGAGATATAGTGATATAGTGATATAGAGATATAGTGATATAGAGATATAGTGATATAGAGATATAGTGATATAGAGATATAGTGATATAGAGATATAGTGATATAGAGATATAGTGATATAGAGATATAGAGATATAGAGATATAGTGATATAGAGATATAGAGATATAGAGATATAGTGATATAGAGATATAGTGATATAGAGATATAGTGATATAGGGATATAGTGATATAGGGATATAGTGATATAGGGATATAGTGATATAGAGATATAGTGATATAGGGATATAGTGATATAGGGATATAGTGATATAGGGATATAGTGATATAGGGATATAGTGATATAGAGATATAGAGATATAGTGATATAGAGATATAGTGATATAGTGATATAGAGATATAGTGATATAGAGATATAGAGATATAGTGATATAGAGATATAGTGATATAGAGATATAGTGATATAGTGATATAGTGATATAGAGATATAGTGATATAGAGATATAGAGATATAGTGATATAGAGATATAGTGATATAGAGATATAGAGATATAGTGATATAGTGATATAGTGATATAGAGATATAGTGATATAGAGATATAGAGATATAGTGATATAGAGATATAGTGATATAGAGATATAGTGATATAGAGATATAGTGATATAGAGATATAGAGATATAGTGATATAGAGATATAGTGATATAGAGATATAGTGATATAGTGATATAGAGATATAGTGATATAGAGATATAGAGATATAGTGATATAGAGATATAGTGATATAGAGATATAGTGATATAGTGATATAGTGATATAGAGATATAGTGATATAGAGATATAGTGATATAGAGATATAGTGATATAGAGATATAGTGATATAGTGATATAGAGATATAGAGATATAGTGATATAGAGATATAGTGATATAGAGATATAGTGATATAGAGATATAGTGATATAGAGATATAGTGATATAGAGATATAGAGATATAGTGATATAGAGATATAGTGATATAGTGATATAGAGATATAGTGATATAGAGATATAGTGATATAGAGATATAGTGATATAGAGATATAGTGATATAGAGATATAGTGATATAGAGATATAGTGATATAGAGATATAGAGATATAGTGATATAGTGATATAGAGATATAGAGATATAGTGATATAGTGATATAGTGATATAGAGATATAGTGATATAGAGATATAGTGATATAGAGATATAGTGATATAGAGATATAGTGATATAGTGATATAGTGATATAGAGATATAGTGATATAGAGATATAGAGATATAGTGATATAGAGATATAGTGATATAGTGATATAGAGATATAGAGATATAGTGATATAGTGATATAGAGATATAGTGATATAGAGATATAGGGATATAGTGATATAGTGATATAGTGATATAGTGATATAGGGATATAGTGATATAGTGATATAGTGATATAGGGATATAGTGATATAGGGATATAGTGATATAGAGATATAGTGATATAGAGATATAATATAAAGTATATAAATGAGTAAGTGATATAGAGATATAGTGATATAGAAGATATAGTAATAATAGATATAGTGATATAGTGATATAGGGATATAGTGATATAGGGATATAGTGATATAGGGATATAGTGATATAGAGATATAGTGATATAGGGATATAGTGATATAGGGATATAGTGATATAGGGATATAGTGATATAGGGATATAGTGATATAGGGATATAGTGATATAGGGATATAGTGATATAGGGATATAGTGATATAGGGATATAGTGATATAGTTGCTTCTGCAGTACATAAATTAGCATAAATAATTCGGAAATCCTCAGCACTTTGAGGCAGCAAACAGCAGATCTCATACCTGATGTTGACCAAAGCGTGGGTCACCTTGCTGGCCGGTTCCTTCCACTGTCCTGCATTGGTAGAAAGACGAAGAACTGGAAAAGAAAAAAAAAGGTCCATGTAACCAGGAGGAAATGTTAGTCCGGGGCACAAGGTGGGCATTGCAAATTCATTTTTTTTTTTTTTAGTCTTCCTTTTCTTCATAAAACAGTTTAAAGGAGAGATTTTCCGTTTATTTTAGACCTCCTCACCATTATTTGGCTGCTCCTTAACCACTTCAATACCGGGCACTTTCACCCCCTTCCTGCCCAGACCAATTTTCAGCGCTGTCACACTTTGAATGACTATTGCGCGGTCACGCAATGCTGTACGAATATGACATTTTTATTTTTTTCACACAAATAGAGATTTATTTTGGTCGTATTTAATCACCACATGGTTTTTTTTTATTTATTCTTTTCTTTTTTAGTAAAACAGAACATTTTGATTAAAAAAAAAAAAAGTTTTTCTTTGTCTGCAATTTTTTCTCCTTCACTGATGTGCGCGGATGAGGAGGCACTGATGGGCTGCACTGATGTACACTGATGAGGCGGTACTGATGGGCTACACTGATGTGCGCTGATGAGCTGCACTGATGGGCTGCACTGATGTGCGCTGATGAGGAGGCGCTGATGGGCTGCGCTGATGAGGAGGCACTGATGGGCTGCACTGATGTGCGCAGATGAGGAGGCACTGATGGGCTGCACTGATGTGCGCTGATGAGGAGGCACTGATGGGCTGCACTGATGTGCACAGATGAGGAGGCACTGATGAGGAGGCACTGATGGGCTGCACTGATGTGCGCTGATGAGGAGGCACTGATGGGCTGCACTGATGTGCGCTGATGAGGAGGCACTGATGGGCTGCACTGATGAGCGCTGATGAGGAGGCACTGATGGGCACTGATGAGGTGGAACTTATGGGCACTGATTAGGTGGCACTTATATGCCACACTGATGGCCACTGATAGTCGGCACTGATGGGCACTGACTGGCATCACTAATGGGCACTGATTGGGGTCACTAATGGGCACTGATTGGGGTCACTGGTGGGCACTGATTGGGGTCACTGGTGGGCACTGATTGGGGTCACTGGTGGGAACTGATTGGGGTCACTGGTGGGAACTGATTGGGGTCACTGGTGGGAACTGATTGGGGTCACTGGTGGGCACTGATTGGGGTCACTGGTGGGCACTGATTGGGGTCACTGGTGGGCACTGATTGGGGTCACTGGTGGGAACTGATTGGGGTCACTGGTGGGCACTGATTGGGGTCACTGGTGGGCACTGATTGGGGTCACTGGTGGGCACTGATTGGGGTCACTGGTGGGCACTGATTGGGGTCACTGGTGGGCACTGATTGGGGTCACTGATGGGCTTTGACTGGTGTCACTGATGATTGGTGCCCTGATTACTTGTCTTTTACTCCCCTTTGAGGAAGAGCCGCTGATCGGCTCTCCTCGCCTCACACTCTGACAGTGTGAGGCAAGGAGCGCCAATAAACAGCACTTCTGCCTTTGCATGTGATTGGACACAGCTGATCACATGGGTAAAGAGCCACGTCATTAATAAAAGAAAAAATATTTTTTTCTTGACAGGTTGCTTTAAACTGACTACATCTGCAGATAGAATCTGAAGATACATCTACATCTGAAGATAAAAATGTTTCTTTTTATCTTTCTGTATCAGCGGCTGAGCAATGTTGTTCATAAATATTGCCTGGCCGCTTTTTTTTTTTTGACAGCTCCAAATGCCGGGACTTCATTTACACTTCAGCTGTCAACAAAGGAACCCCACTGACAGCTGAATGAGTCATCAGTTGTAAAGGAGGCGTGGCCTCACTCCTTAAAGCTGGATACACACTATCCAACTTTTGTTGGTAGATTTCCTTCAGATTTACCTTTTCTATGTAGTGCAAGGGCCGGCCTGATTGCATACAAATTGGAAGTGTTTAGGTTTGACCTCATATTATATGGTTTTGGTAAATCTAAAGGAAAAAGTCTTTAGAAAGTCTTATAGTGTGTATGGCCCATTACAACCGCTAATTGACGGCTAATTGACCAATCAAAATACGCTTATTGCTATTTTTTTTTACCAAAAATATGTAGCAGAAAACAAATTGGCCAAAAATGTTAAAAAAAATTAGTTTTTTACGGTTTTTTTTTTTGGGAATGTTATATAGCAGAATGTGAAAAATATTGTTTTTTTTTTTTCAGAAGTGACGCTCTTTTTGTGTTTATAGCGCAAAAAATAAAAATCGCACAGGTGATCAAATACCACCAAAAGAAAACTATTTGTGGAAAAAAGCAAAAATGTTATTTGTGTACAGCGTCGCACGACCGCACAACTGTCAGTTAAAGCAATTCAGTGCCTCATCGCAAAAAAGGCCCTGGTCAGAAAGGGGGGTAAACCTTCCAAGTTGTTAAAGTTTTACTAAAACCCACAACAGTAAAATCAGTGTGTATATGCAGTAAAGCATGCTTGTTATACTCAGTTCGGTGTGTATTACTGGAGTTTTTTTTTTTTTTCTTGGGAGAGTGCATGTGATCAGCACAGGGCCAATTAGCATTGTCCAGACAGAGGGTCAGGGGTCCTGCAGCCTCATAGGACAGTCAGAGGAGAAGGGAAAAATTTAGTTTGGGTACAGCGTTGCATGACCGCGCAATTGTCAGTTAACCACTTTAGAACCGCTCACAGTAATACTACTGCGGCAGAGTGGTTCGTTATCGTCCAGCGACGTAGTATTAACGTCGTTAGACACTCCCCCTTCTGGGCGGCGCTTGCGCGCCGCCGGAGGCTCGCTCCCGCTGTTTTCATTCACAGCGGGAGTCGGGCCAGGGGAGGAGCAGCGGCGATCGCCGCTGCTCTTACCCGATCGTCAGGGATCGAGTCTGGAGATCCGCCCGCTGTGTGTAAACACAGCGGGCGGATCTCCATAGTGACAGGGAGTGACAGATCGGACTGTTCAGCATAGCTGGACATCCGATCTGTCCATGACTCACACAGTCACCTCCCCCCCTACAGGTCAGTAAGCACCAGGCATACATTAACCCCTCCCTCTCCAATAAAATTAACCCCTTCCCTGCCAGTGTCATTTTTACAGTGACAGTGCATATGTATAGCACTGATTACTGCAGTAATGTCACTGGTACCCCCAAAAGTGTCAAAAATGTCAGTCAAGGGTCCGATCTGTCCGCCGCAATGTCGCAGTCCCGCAAAAAAAAAATCGCAGATCGCCGCCATTACGCGTTAAAAAAAAAACACCAAAAATGACAGAAATCTTTCCCTTTGTTAGTAAACGCAATAACTTTTGCGCAAACCAATCAAAATACGCTTATTGCGATTTTTTTTACCAAATATATGTAGCATAAAACAAATTGGCCAAAAATTTTTAAAAAAATTGGTTTTTACATCTTTTTTGGGGGGAATTTCATATAAAAAAAATGTTAAAAATATTGTTATTTTTTCAAAATAAACGCTCTTTTTTTGTTTATAGCGCAAAAAGTAAAAATCGCACAGGTGATCAAATACCACCAAAAGAAAGCTCTGTTTGTGGGAAAAAAAGGACGTAAATTTCGTTTGGGTACGGCGTCGCACGACCGCGCAATTGTCAGTTGAAGTCGCACAGCAAAAAGTGGCCTGGACGGAAGACAGCAAAATCCTCCGGTGGTAAAGTGGTTAAAGTCACGCAGTGCCAAGTTGAAAAAAGTGGCCTGGTCATTAAGGGGGGCAAATCCTTCCGGTCTTAAAGTGGTTAAAGGGTAACTCCACTTTCATGGTGAAAAAAAAAAAATCAGCAAATAAAGAAAAAACAATATAGCGTATACAATTGTGACACAAATCATATTGTAATTGAATGTTATTAAAAATGACTTTTCCTTTTCAATCTGCAGCTGCTGCAATTTTCTGAAAATGCAATATGGCCGCCTGGAGGTGTTCTTTATACAGAATGTATACTGACCACACCCCCAGAAACATTTCCTGCTTGTGTGATTGGCTCACCGATTTTCCCAGAAGTCTGCACTAAGATACAAGTCAGATTTCTGGCATCCCCTGCAACAAAAATGTCATTTTCATTGAGATCCTCCCAATAGGAACACGTCTAAAGGGATGCAGGCCCAGCAGATTTCCTCATTAGAGCCCTGCAGCTGCCACAGCTGATTGATAATGACGAAACCCCTCCCATTAGACCCACTCAGGAACAAACAATGATTTCTTCAGAATAACAAAAGGAAGGAATCTGCAACAAAGTTTGTTATAATCCCTGCAATGTACAGAGATCACCCAGAGGGGAATGTTTTTTTTTTCTCAACAAAAGTGGAGTTATGCTTTAAAATTGTGCGCGCTCATGGAATAGCGCCAAACTACGATACGCATTAATCTTCTTTGCAGGTTACCTGTTTAGAGTTACAGAGGAGGTCTAGGGCTAGAATTATTGCTCCCGCTCAAACGTTCGCGGCGATACCTCACATGTGTGGTGTGAATGCCATTTACATATGCCGGTGCGACCTACATATGGTGAGGGAAAAAAGTATTTGATCCCCTGTTGATTTTGTACGGTTGCCCACTGATCAGTCTATAATTTTAATGGTCGGTTTATTTTAACAGTGAGAGACAGAATAACAAAATAAATATCCAGAAAATATCCAGAAAAACTCATTTCAAAAAAGTTATAAATTGATTTGCATTTTAATAAGTGAAATAAGTATTTGATCCCCTATCAATCAGCAGGATTTCTGGCTCCCAGGTGTCTTCTATACAGGTAACGAGCTGAGATTAGGAGGACTCTCCTAACCACTTGCCGACCGCCGCACGACTATTTACTGCGGCGGTCAGCCCCGTACAGGCAAAGTGACGTAGGACTACGTCACTCGCCTGAGAGCCTCTAGGGGGCGAGCGCACGCCGCCGGAGGCGAGCTCCCGCCCCCGCTCGTTCCCTAACATGTCCGCGCGTGTGACCGGCGGACCCGATGTCCGCCGGTCACTAGCAATCTCCCCGTGCAGAGGTAGAAAGGCAGGCGGCTGATGTAAACAAAGCCGTCTGTCATTCTTCCTGGTGTAACTGCAGAGATCATACGATCCTGCTATGTAGGATCGTATGTCTCTGTGGTTACATCACAAGCCACGCCCCTTTACAGTAAGAAGCACGCCCCTAGGGACACATTTAACCCACTGATCACCACTAAAGTTAACCTCTTCCCTGCCAGTGTCATTATTACAGTAACAGTGCATATTTATAGCACTGATTACTGAAGTAATGTCACTGGTACCCCCAAAAGTGTCAAAAATGTCAGTCAAGGGTCCGATCTGTCCGCCGCTATGTCGCAGTCCCGCAAAAAAAAAAAAATTGCAGATCGCCGCCATTACTCGTTAAAAAAAAAAACAATAAAAATGACAAAAATCTTTCCCTTTGTTAGTAAACGCCATAACTTTTGTGCAAACCAATCAAAATAGGCTTATTGCGTTTTTTTTTTACCAAAAATATGTAGCAGAAAACAAATTGGCCTAAAATGTTAAAAAATTTCGATTTTTAGACTTTTTTTGGGGGGGGGGGGGGGGGATTTCATATAAAAAATGTGAAAAATATTGTTATTTTTTCAAAATTGTCTCTCTTTTTTTGTTTATAGCGCAAAAAGTAAAAAATTGCACAGATGATCAAATACCACCAAAAGAAAGCTCTGTTTGTGGGAAAAAAAGGACGTCAATTTAATTTGGGTACAGCGTCGCACGACCGCGCAATTGTCCGTTAAAGTCACGCAGTTCCCGAATCGCAAAATAGGGCCTGGTCAGGAAGGGGGTAAAATCTTCCGGGGCTTAAGTGGTTAAAGGGAGTGCTCCTAATCTCAGCTTGTTACCCGTATAGAGGACACCTGTCCACAGAAGTAACCAATCAGATTCCAATCTCTCCACCATGGCCAAGATTGTAGACCTACACAAGGCTGGAATGGGTTACAAGACCATCGCCAAGCAGCTTGGTGAGAGGGTGACAACAGTTGGTGCGATTATTCGCAAATAGAAGAAACACAAAATACCTGACAATCTCCCTCGGTCTGGGGCTCCAGGGAAGATCTCACCTCGTGGATTTTCAATGACCATGAGAACGGTGAGGAATCCGTCCAGAACTACAGGGGAGAATCTTGTCAATGATCTCAAGGCAGCTGGGACCATAGTCACCAAGAAAACAATTGGTAACACACCATGCCATGAAGGACTGAAATCCTGCAGAGCCTGCAAGGTCCCCCTGTTTAAGAAATCACATGTACAGCCCATCTGATGTTTTCTAATGAACATCTGAATGATTCAGAGGAGAACTGGGTGAATGTGTTGTGGTCAGATGAGACCAAATCAAGCTCTTTGGCATCAACTCAACTTGCCGTGTTTGGAAGAATGCTGCCTATGACCCCAAGAACACCATCCCCACCATCAAACGTGGAGGTGGAAACACGCTTTGTGGGTGTATTTCTGCTAAGGGGACAGGACAACTTCACCGCATTAAAGGGACGATGGACGGGGCCATGTACCATCAAATCTTGGGTGAGAACCTCCTTCCCTCAGCCAGAGCATTGAAAATGGGTCGTGGATGGGTATTCCAGCATGACAATGACACCAAACACACAGCCAAGGCAACACATGCTGCCTGTAGAAGCAATTCAGGGGCCAATCAGCCACTAGGATGGCTTTTACATTGTAGGAAATCGCCAGCTAAAAAACAAAGATACCTGTAGCTGCAGCTATCGCCACTTCAAGCGCAGGAAGTCATATGGTGTGCTACCAGCGGGAAGTGGGTAAAGTGGAGCTTAAGTCAGAAAATGAGGTCTTGCTAGATGACTTCAGGCCAACCCCTTTTGCAGGTATAGCTATGTAAAACATTAAAAAGAAGAGCCTAGGCTGTAAAAAAATCCAGTAATGTAGTGCCTCACCCTGCTCTGCACATGCTCAGTTGCTCTCTATTTTTAGGCACTGTGTCAAATTTGTAGAGGCCGGTCTGCTGATAGCCTAAAGAGTTACTGCTGCTCAGGGGCTTGGGGCTTCAGCAAAATGCCAGCCTCCAGCAAGAAGAAACAGGAGCAAAGCTGCAGGCAATTTACAGCACACACTAACTTTGGTACCTTAAAGCCCCGTACACACTATCAGATTATCGAACGATCTGTCGTCCGTTTTTTGTGGCATGCTAGTCTGATGTGGAAAGTGAAGTGGTTATTTTCATACGAATTTTCCCGTACGACAAAATTCTACTTCAGAAGTGATGTCATGTGTTGGATTGCTTTGTATGCGTTCTTTCATCTCTGAGCATGCCTAGTTTTGCTCTTAAGATTTTTTTCCATCTAAATCTGTACTAATGAGACGAAAATTGGACGTTGTATTACAGACAACAAAAATTTTATAGCCTTCACATCAGGATTTTGTCAGCCGAAAGCACCATACTAACAATCCGAAAATCGGCAGATCGGTCGTTGGACGAATTTTCCCTATAGATTTTCTTATCGTGTTTACGGGCCTTAAGTCAGAGCCCAGACTTGAATCCCATTGAAAAACTGTGGAATGACTTGAAGACTGCAGTCCACAAACGGTCACCATCAAATTTAAGCTAACTTGAGCAGTTCTGCAAAAAAGAGTGGGCAAATATTGCAAAGTTAGTGGAGACAAATCCCAACAGACTAAATGGATTATACTGACACAAGGGGGGTGATTCTTTTTCCAACTCAGTGATTCTGTTTTTGGATTTTTTTCTGTCAAGTTGGTGTTCTATCATTCCCTTGGATGTTATACCTTGCCCTGAGTAGATATAGCTGGATAAAACAAAAAAACTGTGACTGTCTTAATTTCAAACTGTAAGGCAACAAACTGAAATTATTTTATAGGGAGGGGATTCTTTTTTATACACACTGTATTTGGGTCCAGAAACAAATCGTCCTAGTACAAGTCCACCAGTCGTGGAGCAAGGTGCCCCGATCTCTTGAGCAAATATATTTGGAGAGCACTTAGAGGAGATTAACCAGATAGTTTCAGGCCGCCTTATCTAGAGCCTTACCCAGATCAGCCTCCCACTTCAACACCTATGACAACTGGCCTAAACTTGGGGAAGTCACCAGAGAAGAATAAAGCTCAGAGATCAGACCCTTCGAAAAAATGGATCCTTCCGGAAGCGATTCTCAAAAGAGGTCAACTGCTTCGAGGGTCCAGAACAGTGCCTAAAGAGTCTGCGAATGTGGAGGTGGCAGAAGGCCTCTGAGGCTAGTACCAGCCAAGCTAAAGGGTTTGACGTCATCTAATGGATAAAGTATGTAGACATATTTAACCCCTTTCTCCTGCCACAAGCGAAAGGCTGGTAGGTTATTATAGGCCGGTAAAAATTGGGGCGTGTTAAGAATGCCTGAGAGCGGGTGATGGGGAGAGAAAAGGTTCCTAGAGTATTACACAAGGGTGAAGTAGAGACAAGCCTCGAATCCAGGGGCGGAGTGCAAGCGGTGTCCAGAAAAGTTTGTATATGGGAAGGGGGGGGGGGGTGCACTCAGCACATACAAAGTGTACCCAAATGGGCATTTCAGATATATCACATAGTAGTCAGTTGAGAAGCAGTGAAGTCGTGTTTAGGATTGGGAACCGCCAGTCCACCCAACAATCTATGGCGATAAAGTGTTGCCGTTGGGAGCTGTGGGAGATGGGAGTACCAGATGAAGTGTAGGAGCCTGCGTTTTCCCATACACATGATATAGGTGGTTATGGGGACTAGTAGTACCCTAAAGAAATACAGAAGCTTCGGGAGGTAGGTCACACCGAGTGCGTAAATCCTCCCAAACCAGGAGATCGACAAGAAGGCCCAAGTAGCTAGAAGAGCAGTCAGTTCCTTGAACAACAGGGGATAGTTAGGGGGTGCAGGGGGTGTCCAGAGAAGGTTGTATATGGGATGGGGGGGTGCACTCAGTAATTGCAAATTGTACCCAAATGGGCATTTCAGATATATCACATAGCAGTCAGTTGAGCAGTGTAGTAGTGTTTAGGATTGGGAACCGCCAGTCCACCCAACAATCTATGGCGATAAAGTGTCGCCGTTGGGAGCTGTGGGAGATGGGAGTACCAGATGAAGTGTAGGAGCCTGCATTTTCCGATACTCATGATATAGGTGGTTATGGGGACTAGTAGTACCCTAAAGAAATAAAGAATCTTCGGAAGGTAGGTAACACCGAGTGCATGAATCCTCCCAAACCAGGAAATCGACAAGAAGGCCCAAGTAGCTAGAAGAGCAGTCAGTTCCTTGAACAACAGGAGATAGTTAGGGGGTGTCCAGAAAGGTTTGTATATGGGAAGGGGGGGTGCACTCAGCACATGCAAAGTGTACCCAAATGGGCATTTCAGATATATCACATAGTAGTCAGTTGAGAAGCAGTGAAGTCGTGTTTAGGATTGGGAACCGCCAGTCCACCCAACAATCTATGGTGATAAAGTGTCGCCGTTGGGAGCTGTGGGAGCTGGGGGTACCAGATGAAGTGTAGGAGCCTGCATTTTCCAATACGCATGATATAGGTGGTTATGGGGACTAGTAGTACCCTAAAGAAATACAGAAGCTTCGGGAGGTAGGTCACACGGAGTGCATGAATCCTCCCAAACCAGGAGATCGACAAGAAGGCCCAAGCTGCTAGAAGAGCAGTCAGTTCCTTGAACAACAGGGGATAGTTAGCCTGGGAAAGAGACTCAAAGGCAAGAGACAATCGGTTCCCCAGATAGTGGAAGCGAAGTAGGCCAAGCAAAGCGATAGTTAGTTTGAACTTCCCAGAGTTGAGCAGGGGCCAAAGAAAGGTTTAATGCCTTTGATTTGGTCTCATTAACAAGAAGGTGAGACAAAGAGCCGAATTCTGTTAGAGTGCGCAGTCATGTTGGAACAGGAAGGGGCCATCCCCAAACTCGCTCATCCATGTCTTTATGGACCTTGCTTTGTGCACTGGTGCACAGTCGTGTTGGAATAGGAAAGGGACATCCCCAAACTCTTCCCACAAAGTTGGGAGCATGAAATTGTCCAAAATGTCTTGGTATGCGGACGCCTTAAGAGTTCCCTTAACTAGAACTAAGGGGCCAAGCCCAACCCCTGAAAAACAACCCCACACCATAATCCCCCCTCCACCAATTTTTTTGTACCAGTGCACAAAGCAGGGTCCATAAAGTCACATGAGCGAAATTGGGGTGGAGGAACTTGACTGGCCTGCACAGAGTCCTGACCTCAACTAGGTGGCTAACGGAAAGCTTTATGATCATGTGACTGCCAATCACGGCGGTCAGATGATCATAAACCCCCGTCCTGCCTCCTGTCATCCTAAACTCCTTAAAGAACTGGGAGGCGCCGGCTCCAAGGGAGTAATAAAAATATACAGGATTTCAGTCTTCAACCGGCAGCACAAACAGCAATAAAAGCGACAATGCTCTATAACTCCATTGCTAAAGATGATTTCCGATTGGATGCCTGGCCACATAACAAGCATTCTTGGATATGTCAGACCAATTACGGTATATACTCGAGTATAAGCCAAACCGAATATATAAGCCGAGGCCCCTAATTTTACCACAAAAAATTGGGAAAACTTATTGACTCGAGTATAAGCCTAGGGTGGGAAATGCAGCAGGTACTGGACCCAACTGGACCACCACGAGACCCAAAACAGAGGCTGCGGGCTTGGTGCAGGGGCTGCGGGCATGGTACAGGAGATGGTACAGGCATGGCACAGGATATGGTACAGGCATGGCACAGGAGATGGCACAGGCGATGGTACAGGAGATGGCACAGGCGATGGTACAGGAGATGGTACAGGCATGGCACAGGATATGGTACAGGCATGGCACAGGAGATGGTACAGGAGATGGTACAGGCATGGCACAGGAGATGGTACAGGCATGGTACAGGAGATGGTACAGGCATGGTACAGGAGATGGTACAGGCATTGTACAGATGGCACAGGATATGGTACAGGCATGGTACAGGAGATGGTACAGGCATGGCACAGGAGATGGTACAGGCATGGCACAGGAGATGGTACAGGCATGGTACAGGAGATGGTACAGGAGATGGCACAGATGGTACAGGCATGGCACAGATGGTACAGGAGATGCAGGGCTGCGGGCATGGTACAGGAGTATCTCCTGTACCATGCCGGCAGCACTGCATCTCCTGAGGATATGCAGGGGCTGCAGAGGAGTCTCACTTACCTTTCCGTCTTACATTTAAATATGGCGCCGCCCAGCGCCAACACATCACCGCGCATGCGCCGTCTGCCTGGGAATAGCCGAACATGTATGGGCTTTCTCGGCGGCGCATGCGCACTGATCGGGGGGAAAGGTAAGTGAGACCGTGACTCGAGTATAAGCCGAGGGGGGCTTTTTCCGCATAAAAAAACATGCTGAAAAAGTCGGCTTATACTCCAGTAGATACCGTAATATACTTCTTTTGCAGTTGTATGAGAACGCAGATACATTCTCCTTTCATGCAGGACTAGAATATAAGGCCAGCGAGCAGACAGGGGTTCCTATGGGTATCAGAGAGGATATATATATATTTCCTGATCAATGCAAACTGACTTCAGCCAGCTCCGCGGTTACCATAGAAACAGGGATCTCTGTCAAGTCTAGGCCTGGTTCATGTGACATTGTGACAGTGACAAAACAAACACTGATAACGGGATGCTGCAAGCTCAACTTTATCAGGCTGTTCAGACAGGCAGCGGTCAATACCTCATTGTTCAGGCGCCCGTTCTAATGGTTGGGTTATTTGTCATGTTCAGAGGGGCCGCGGGCGACCTTGTTTAATGAGAACCTCGCTTTAAGTGCGCTACGGAAGCAGAAATTTTGCTACAGCGCTTCTAAAATATAATATGTTGCGGCTTGCAAGTCCTTAGATGCACTGGCTGCAGTTTAGGTTCATCTGGTGATCGAGTATCTTTATATTCTTTTGATGCGTTTTGGTTAAAAGTTAAAAATCAGTATTTTTTTGCTAAAAAATTACTTATAACCCCCAAACGTTCTATAGATTACCAAAAGTATTGGGACGCCTGCCTTTACACGCACATGAACTTTAATGGCATCCCAGTCTTAGTCCGTAGGGTTCAATATTGAGTTGGCCCACCCTTTGCAGCTATAACAGCTCAAACTCTTCTGGGAAGGCTGTCCACAAGGTTTAAGAGTGTGTCTATGGGAATGTTTAACCATCCTTTTAGAAGCACATTTGTGAGGTCAGGAACTGATGTTGGATGTGAAGGCCTGGCTCACAGTCTCATCTTAAAGGTGTTCCATTGGGTTGAGGTCAGGACTCGCAAGTTCCTCCACCTGAAAACTCACTCATCCATGTCTTTATGGACCTTGCTTTGTGCACTGGTCCAAATCATTTGGTGGAGGGGGGGTTATGGTGTGGGGTTGTTTCTCAGGGGTTGGGCGTGGCCACTTTGTTCCAGTGAAGGGAACTCTTAAGCCGTCAGCATACCAACACATGTTGGACAATTTCATGCTCCCAACTTTGTGGGAGGAGTTTGGGGATGGCCCCTTCCTGTTCCAACATGACTGCGCACCAGTGCATAAAGCAAGGTCCATAAAGGCATGGATGAGTGAGTTTGGGGTGGAGGAACTTGCCTGCACAGAGTCCTGGCCTCAACCCGATAGAACACCTTTGGAATTAATTAAGCCCAGAAAAGACATCATGACGTCATCGAGGCGAGGAGATGATCTGGTCTCTCCTGACCTCTATTGGCCAGATGTGCAAACTGCCGGATTTTTTTCCCTAGCCCCAGCCGGTGTTTCTTGGGCTTACTGTTTTCACCGGCGAGCAGCTGCGGACAACCCCTTCTGCTGCTTCTAAAAGCGATCCGGTGAATTAACAGCTGCTTGGATCGCCTTTAGTGGAAAAGAATCGCTGGGTGAAAATTTTATTACTGGAGTTCTGGCTGACAGCTGCAGCCATAGCCCCAGTAAACCGCTGCAAACCCCTAACGCAAATGTATGTTAGGGGGGTCTCCAAGTGGTTAAACCCAGACTATGAAAAACTCTCATGACATGCTATATAAGAGAGTGTTCATACTCACAAAGCCACTAAAGCATTTGCTTTGTGTAGAGTGAAAACTACCCGGCTTATCCTGCCTTCAGCTGTCCCTCTCATCTTCTCTGTGTCCCCATTGTAGCCGGAGATTGTGTAAACCAACTGTTTTCATCTTCTGAGCATGCTCCAGTTTCTGTTCCCTTGTAAGCTCTTCATTTCCTTCTTTTTCTTATCTGTGCAGCCCATGTGACTAACGTGTCGCCAATATGGGTGTATACACAGTGGTAAATAACACTCCCTCTTTCCTGCTCCATGCCCTCACCTAGGCGATTGACATACATTAGGGGGGCAGGACAGAATGCTTTTGAAGAAAAAGGTAACGAACAAAAAAAAAAAAAAGGCTGCTCTATTTGTAGAGAAGGGGAGGAGAGGTTCCAGTGCTCTATGTGCAGATGAGGGGTGGAGAGGTTCCGGTTCTCTGTGTGTAGAGGAGGGGCGGAGGGTGGAGAGGTTCTAGTGCTCTGTGTGTAGAGGAGGGGAGGAGAGGTTCCTGTGCTCTATGCACAGAGGAGGGGAGGGGGTGGTGAGGATCCTGTGCTCTTTCTGTAGAGGAGGGGTGGGGAGGTTCCTGTGTTCTATGTGTAGAGGAGGGGAGGAGGAGTGGAGATGTCTCTGTGCTCTATGTGTAGAGGAGGGGTAGAGAGGCTCCTGTGCTCTATTTGTAGAGGAGGGGTGGAGAGGCTCCTGTGCTCTATGTGTAGAGGAGGGGGTAGAGAGGCTCCTGTGCTCTATTTGTAAAGTAAGAGTGGAGAGGCTCCTGTGCTCTATGTGTAGAGGAGGGGTGGAGAGGCTCCTGTGCTCTATGTGTACAGGAGGGGTGGAGAAGCTCCTGTGCTCTATGTGTAGAGGAGGGGTGGAGAGGTTCCTGTGCTCTATGTGTAGAGGAGGGGTGGAGAGGTTCCTGTGCTCTACAGTATGTGTAGAGGAGAGATTTCTGTGCTTTGTATGTAGAGGAGGGGAGGAGGTGGAGAGGTTCCTGTGATTTATGTGTAGAGGAAGGGTGGAGGGGTTCCTGTGCTCTATGTGTAGAAGAGGGGGTGGAGAGGTTCCTGTGCTCTATATGTAGAGGAGGGGGTGGAGAGGTTCCTGTGCTCTATGTGTAGAGGAGGGGTGGAGAGGTTCCTGTGCTCTTTGTGTAGAGGAGGGGTGGAGAGGTTCCTGTGCTCTTTGTGTAGAGGAGGGGCAGAGAGGCTCATGTGCTCTTTGTGTAGAGGAGGGGCAGAGAGGCTCATGTGCTCTATGTGTAGAGGAGGGGTGAAGGTGGAGATGTTCCTGTGCTCTATGTGTAGAGGAGACGTGGAGAGGTTCCTGTGCTCTATGTATAGAGGAGGGGTGGAGAGGCTCCTATGCTCTATGTATAGTGGAGGGGGTGGAGAGGTTCCTGTGCTCTATGTGTAGAGGAGGGGGTGGAGAGGTTCCTGTGCTCTATGTGTAGAGGAGGTGTGGAGAGGTTCCTGTGCTCTATGTGTAGAGGAGGTGTGGAGAGGTTCTTGTGTTCTATGTGTAGAGAAGGGGTGGAGGGTGGAGAGGCTCCTGTGTTTTATATCTAGAGGAGGGGTGGAGAGGTTCCTTTGCTTTATGTGTAGAGGAGGGATGGGGGGTGGAGAGGTTCCTGTGCTCTATGTGTAGAGGAGAGGCAGGAACCTTGAAGCTCCAAAATGCTGGAGGAGAAAAAAAATAAAAGGAAAGGTGGGTTTCCTATGCGCTACCGTCTTAGCTATGTAATAATACAGGCAATAGGGCAGATGCTCACATCAGTGCCATCTGTACCCTCATTAGGAATGGTAATTAAAATTATTTAATGATGTGGTGCTTTGCTAATAAGTGATGATTAATAATAGTATTTGCAAACAAAGTAAGATTCTCTATAGTATTCTCTACGGAGATGGTTTACATCTCCACTACGAGTTGCCTGAAGTTTAAAAAAAAAAGTGCTGAACCTTTTTTGTAGTTTAAATCGGGCAGATTGGTGGGTTTTTTTAGGCATTTTTGTTCCATAGAAATGCACAGAAATGTTTGATTTGAGCATTTTAGTGTGTTTTGTTGTGTGTTTTTCTGCTTAAATGCAATAATTAAATGAAAATAAAGAAATAATAACATAAATATTTAAAAAATAATTCCCTAAACTTAACCCCTAACTTAATAAAATAGATAAATAATAATAATTTAACCCCAAACCTTTAAACCCTAACCCTAATCTCCTTACAAAAAAACTTTAAAATAATTAACTAAATATAAAATAAAAAAAGTGGATAAAAAAAGTTGAAAAACATAGCAACAGATGATATTTTTCTCTACTGGCTAATTAAAAAACGTCAAAGCTCAAAAAAGGCTTTAAAAAAAGTTACACACACTCAAAAACGCACATACAAACACCCGAAAAAAAAACACACTGAAATATGTGATGCTCAGGTGTGAATGCAGCCTGAGGTGAAGCTCTGCTTTAACCGCTTAACGACTGCCCGCCGCAGTTATACTGCGGCAGGCAGGCACTCCTGCGCGAACCGACGTAGGTATACGTTGGTCGCGCGCCTGCAGCTAGGGGATAAAGTCACGTGGTTAGTGACGCAACGCGTCAATTAATTAACTCTAAACACCTGCAAAAGATTCCTGAGGCTTTTAAAAACTCCCAGCCTGGTTCATTACTCAAAACCGCAATCATGGGTAAGACTGCCGACCTGACTGCTGTCCAGAAGGCCATCATTGACACCCTCAAGCAAGAGGGTAAGACACAAAGACATTTCTGAACGAATAGGCTGTTCCCAGAGTGCTGTATCAAGGCACCTCAGTGGGAAGTCTGTGGGAAGGAAAAAGTGTGGCAGAAAACGCTGCACAACGAGAAGAGGTGACCGGACCCTGAGGAAGATTGTGGAGAAGGACCGATTCCAGACCTTGGGGGACCTGCGGAAGCAGTGGACTGAGTCTGGAGTAGAAACATCTAGAGCCACCGTGTACAGGCGTGTGCAGGAAATGGGCTACAGGTGCCGCATTCCCCAGGTCAAGCCACTTTTGAGCCAGAAACAGTGGCAGAAGCGCCTGACCTGGGCTACAGAGAAGCAGCACTGGGCTGTTGCTCAGTGGTCCAAAGTACTTTTTTCGAATGAAAGCAAATTTTGCATGTCATTCGGAAATCAAGGTGCCAGAGTCTGGAGGAAGACTGGGGAGAGGGAAATGCCAAAATGCCTGAAGTCCAGTGTCAAATACCCACAGTCAGTGATGGTCTGGGGTGCCATGTCAGCTGCTGGTGTTGGTCCACTGTGTTTTATCAAGGACAGGGTCAGTGCAGCTAGCTATCAGGAGATTTTGGAGCACTTCATGCTTCCATCTGCTGAAAAGCTTTATGGAGATGAAGATTTCATTTTTCAGCACGACCTGGCACCTGCTCACCGTGCCAAAACCACTGGTAAATGGTTTACTGACCATGGCATTACTGTGCTCAATTGGCCTGCCAACTCTCCTGACCTGAACCCCATAGAGAATCTGTGGGATGTTGTGAAGAGAAAGTTGAGAGACGCAAGACCCAACACTCTGGATGAGCTGAAGGCCGCTATCGAAGCATCCTGGGCCTCCATAACACCTCAGCAGTGCCACAGGCTGATCGCCTCCATGCCACGCCGCATTGAAGCAGTCATTTCTGCAAAAGGATTCCCGACCAAATATTGAGTGCATAACTGAACATAATTATTTGAAGGGGACTTTTTTTGTATTAAAAACACTTTTCTTTTATTGGTCGGATGAAATATGCTAATTTTTTGAGAAAGGAATTTTGTTTTTTCATGAGCTGTATGCCAAAATCATCAATATTAAAACAATAAAAGGCTTGCACTACTTCAGTTGTGTGTAATGAATCTAAAATATATGAAAGTCTAATGTTTATCAGTACATTAGAGAAAATAATGAACTTTATCACAATATGCTCATTTTTTGAGAAGGACCTGTATATAGGATTGGGATATTTCACAATATGGAACTTATTTGCTTCAATTTAATTTATTATTGTTCACACAATAATATTTATGCTATTGGGATATTATTTATTTATTTGGATTCATTTGAATTGATTATTATTATAGTATTTTTTCACTCTTTTGAAACACGATTGTCTTTTGAAGGAATAGTATGAGATTTGTCCACCTGTACCGTTCATTCACAGCAATTGTCCATTTGTTATTGTTTTAATATTTATTAAGACACTTTCTTTATTAATTGAGACACCTTTGCTTTATATTTACTACACAGATCATTCACTTGCACTTTATTTTTTGGAATATGCACAGATTTTTAACCATTTTAGCATTATTTTAAGGAAATACACTTTTTTCACTATACAACACACTATATAGATTTGTTCATCTGCACGGATGCAGTTTATCGATTTTTATTTATATCTAAGTCTTTTTATGAATTAGTGCCGATTTTTTTTAGGTTTTTTAGTATTTATTGACAGTGGGGACACTGTTTTAAATTGGCTGCTTTTTCTTTTGATTTATTTTCGCGGATTTGCACATTGACACCTGTTTACACCATCCACACCTCACCAGTTTCTTTGAGGTTATATTATCTCTTGGTAGCGCATCGGTTCTCGTTATTTACAGTGCATATTTTTAGCACTGATTACTGTAGTAATGTCACTGGTCCCCCCAAAAGTGTCAAAATTGTCAGTCAGGGGTCCGATCTGTCCGCCGCAATGTCGCAGTCCCGCAAAAAAAAAAAACAATAAAAATGACATAAATCTTTCCCCTAGTTTGTAGATGTGATAACTTTTGCGCAAACCAATCAAAATACGCTTATTGCGATTTTGTTTACCAAAAATATGTAGCAGAGAACAAATTGGCCTAAAATGTTAAAAAAGTTTGATTTTTAAATTTTTTTTTTGGGAATGTTATATAGCAGAATGTGAAAATCGTTTTTTTTTTTCAGAATTGTCGCTCTTTTTTTTGTTTATAGTGCAAAAAATAAAAAATCGCACAGGTGATCAAATACCACCAAAAGAAAGCTCTGTTTGTGGGGAAAAAAGGACATCAATTTTTATTTGGGTACAGCGCCGCACGACTGCACAATTTTCCATTAAAGTAACACAGTGCCGAATCACAAAATATGGCCTGGTCATTAAGGGGGTAAATCCTTCCGGTCCAGAAGTGGTTAAACCAGTTTGTTCTGTACGGTATAGCGACAGGTTCTCTTTCTCCAGTAAAGATCTGAAGCTCTTACCCATAGAGTAGAGATTGTCGAATATCTGATGCATTCGGATGATTTCATAGTAGAGCTCGTCGTAGCTGCCTGGCGTTGGAAGGAAGGTATCGCCGTATGTAATAAACATATTAAACAAATTGACGACCTGAAAGAGGAAAAAGAAAAGATCACTTTATCATTCAGAAAGGAAAAATCAAAAAGAAAATAAGAACTCTTCCACAGCAGTATAAAGTTTATTTTTCGGCAGTAATGCTACAAAACATTTAAAAGAGCAACATTTTAATGTCGTTTTTAGAGCGTAATATAAAATGAGGTTTCACTATTCTGCAGTGCAGTTGTTCCTCTGGGCTACAGGAGAAAATAGAGAAGTGTAAAAATAATGGACGGAATATGAAAAGCCATTCTCCTAAGAAAGTCACCATTAAAGAGACCCGGTCACTCCGCCAAATCCAGGCCAAAGCAACAGCCTCACCCCACCTATTGGTGCCCATAATTCATCATTGTGGCAGGAAAGAGGAGCTTTACATTTTTTTCAAATAAAAAATAATAATATATATATATATATATATATATATATATATATATACACACATATATACATACAGTATATATATATATATATATATATATATACACACACACACACACACCTATATATATATATATATATATATATATATATATATATATATATATAAGGGTGTGACAGATCAAGCAGAGAAGTGTATCAATCTGTAACACTAGCAGCGCTAACACATGTCAAATAATCATATAATTGTCAGTGACTTATATAAAATGTCCACAAAGTAAAGCATGCACTCGCTGGAAGTAGATAAACCACTACACCCAATGATAAAGTCCAGATTTAGATGCAGATGACGGACATTGGTGAGACAAATGTGCAGCTATCTGTATGACCAGTGCGCCTCCACCATCAAGCTGTGTCACCCCATCAAAATGGACACTCACCAAAGAGATGATCAGTAAAAGCTTGCATTTATCAGAAATGATCTCCACCAATGGACAAGTATGACCCAACAGCTTCGCTCTCAAAGGACATCAATTTTATTTAAGTACAGCTTCTTACGACCACGCAATTGTCAGTTAAAGTAACGCAGTGCCGAATCGCAAAAAATGGCCTGGTCATTAAGGGGGGAAACCTTCTGGTCCAGAAGTGGTTAAGGGGGGTAAAACCTTTCAGAGCTGAAGTGATTAACTATGTAAAGGTCCTCCAGCTGGGGTTTAATGACAGGTCCTGTTTACAGTCACAGAAATACGTACCATCAGAGCCAATGTAAAGATGTTGTGTTTTGCAAGCAGAGCCGTCTCGTAGGACAAGAGGAACTTCAACAAATTTATTAAAGCTGGAAAAGAAAAAAAAAGAAAAAAATACAAATTTTAATCACAAATATCATGTCAGTGGTAATGTCCAGAAATCGCTGGGTGAACAATCATAGTGCCGGTTTCCGTGTCATTCTGCAAAGCCGTCCCTCTGTATAGAAGGCGAGGTGTGAGATGGAAATGTCTCCTATGAATATTACACAGGAAATAGATTTCTAAGCTGAATGCAGCGGGGCCTGGGTGACCTTTTCCGAGCAAAGCATCCCTCCACCAACAATGAGGACCCGGGGTGATCGTATTCTCACTGCAAGCATACATTTATTTACTAAGAAGCCCATGTAAAACCACTGCGGGGGATTAGGGGAGTATGGATTTTCATGCTGCTGATCAAGCCTGGCCGGCCTTTAACAAAAATTGCATTATGGAACATTGACCAGAAGAGTTAAAAAAAACCTTCACCTAATACAGAATATAACAATATAGGCTAAGAACATTCAAGAGTTCTTTCACATTGCCCCGCTTCTAAAACACACTATGAGTTTTAAAAACCCGCATAGCACACTTTAAATGTGTAAACATGTTTTGTGACGCATATGCAGTGAAAATCTGGTCATTAAGGGCACCGGTGGGTGCCGGCTTTGCTATTTACTGGTTGTTAGGTAGCTGGCAGAAGCCAGCATCCTTAACAACTAGTGAAAAGCGAAGCTGGCACCTGCAGGCCCCCGTTAACAACCAGTGAAAGGCAGAGCTGGCACCGGCAGGCGCCCTTAACAACCAGTGAAAGGCAGAGCTGGCACCTGCAGGCGCCCTCAACAACCAGTGAAAGGCAGAGCTGGCACCTGCAGGCGCCCTTAACAACCAGTAAAAAGCAGAGCCAATAGCGAATAGCGTAGCCGGCACCTACAGGCATCCTCAACAACCTCAACAACCAGTGAACATTGGAGCCGGCACCTGCATGTGTCCTGAACGACCAGTGAATGGGGGAATAGGGGAGCCAGCACCTGCAGATGTCCTTAACAACCTGTGAATAGCTGGTTGCTAAGGAGCCGGTACCTGCAGGTGTCCTTAACAACCAGTGAATAGCAGAGCCTGCACCCGCTGGCATCCTTAACAACCAGTGATTCACTGGTCGTTAAGGACGCATGCAGGTGCCAACGACATGTAAAAAGCTACTCCGGAGTCTGGCTGTCACAATGGAGCACAAATATAGCTTCAACAGGGGGGCATGTAAGACACCAGGGGTCTAAAAAGCCCCTGTAGTCTCATTAGAGAGAGAACCTGTCACCAAAAATAGCATTACATAGTCAACTTTTTTCCACTTCTATTCACTTTTTTCCACAATTATCCACCTGCCGACCGCAATCCAGCCATAAACCCAGTATTGTTTTTTTTTTAGCTGGCTTTCTTAGGACAGCAGTTAAAGCTGATAATTAGCAATCCCCAACTCTGCTGATCCCCTACTTAGTAGCAACCCCCAGCTCAGCCGATTCCCTACTCTGTAGTAACTCCAAACTCTGCTGATGCCCCTCTCAGTAGTAACCCCAAGCTCTGCTGATAACCCACTCCATAGTAACGTCCATTTTATCTGATCCCTTACTCAGTATTAACTCCCAGATCAGCTGACCCTCTTCTCCGTAGTAACCCTCAACTCTGCTGATCCGCTGCTTAGTAGTAACCCCCAACTCTGCTGATCCCCTACTCTGTAGTAACCCCAAGCTCTGCTGATGCCCTACTCAGTAGTAACCCTCAGCTCTGCTGATCCCCTGCTCATTAGTAATGCCAGCTCTGCTGATCCCCTGCTCATTAGTAATGCCAGCTCTGCTGATTCCCTGCTCAGTAGTAACCCCCAACTCTGCTAAACCACTTCTTCATAGTAACCCCAGCTCTGCTAAATCCCTACTCAGTAGTACCCCAGCTTGGCTGATCCTCCACTCAGTAGTAACCCCAAGCTCTGTAAAACTTCTGGTTTGCTGATCCTCCTCTCTTCTCACCTCCCACTATATTGCTCCCATGCTTCTCACCATGTATGTTGTCTGCTAGTCTCTCCTGCTCCAATCCCCCAGCTCTGCTGCTCAGTCCCGTCTCTCCAGTCCCTGCTCACATTCCACTGTAGCATTCCCACGCTCACCTACCTGCTGCTCCATTTTGCACACCAGACACTCCCACTTTTTTTTTTTTTTTAACCTGAAATTCCACTTTAATTATTATTTAGGCCCGAAATACATTTTTTTAAAGGTGTAAAACCCTGAGAAAAATGGCTCTGGCAGTAATATGGTTAACAGGCGATGTGTGAAGTATAATGACCAGATTTCACCTTTCCATCTGCATGGAGGAGACACGTCAGTCCTGATGGGAAAGTGTGAGTAAAACAAACAGAGAAGATGTTTTCGGAACAACAAGAAACTGTCCAACAATCATAACGGAAAATCAGCTGGCGCAGCATAACGCCATAAAAGAGAGCAAAGCCGCGTGTGAACTGCCACTTGTAAACATCTGAGCCGTCTGTGCGTCAGTGTGCTGACACATATGGCTCCTCGCGGATAACGGTTTTACTTAAAGCAAATGAGATCTTACAGCAAGGACTAGCCGTGGCTGCTGAATCAGCACTGTGCGCCAAAGCAATTAACAGAGCGAGGACCCCGGAGGAATATACAATATGCGACAACTCATTTCTGACACCACAAGACCGCTTTTTGGGATACGGCGATCATTACAGCACAATGAGTTCCATTCCCGGACTGAAGGAGGACTCTTCACAGCATGTGAATCCAGAAAAATAACCCTCTTCTTTGTGAACGTTTACCGATGATGAGGTCTACGGGGACGTCATACTCTTACACCCAGAATCTCACCTCCCGATGTACTCGCTCCTCTCCTGGACTGACCAAAGCTATATACACAGATTGCATCTCATAAAATTAGAATATCATCGAAAAGTTCATTTATTTCAGTAATTCAACTCAAAAACAGAAACTCCTATATCTCATATAGAGGTGTTACACACAGAGTGATATATTTCATGCATTTCTTTCTTTTAATTTTGATGATTATGGCTTACAGCGAGTGACACCCCAAAATTCAGTATCTCAGAGAATTAGAATAGTACAAAAGAATAAAAAAAAAAAAAAATAAAAAAAAAGGATTTTTAATACAGAAATGTTGGCTTACTGAAAAGTCTGTCAGGGGAGGAACCTTTGGGGGAATGAAAAATGGAGAAAGATCTGGGAGTCTTGGTAGAGGATAGACTAAGCAGTAGCATGCAATGTCAAGCGGCAGCTGCCAAAGCCGGCAGAATATTAGCATGCATAAAGAAAGGGATGTATTCCAGAGATAAGACTATAAACCTTCCACTTTATAAAACTCTGGTCCGACCGCATCTGGAGTATTCTGTCCAGTTCTGGTCACCAGTCCTCAGGAGGGATGTGTTGGAGCTGGAGAGAGTCCAGAGAAGGGCAACTGAACTAATTAGGGGATTGGAGGACCTTAATTATGAAGAGCGTCTGCAATCGCTTGATTTATTCTCCCTGGAGAAGAGACGCCTGAGAGGGGACATGATAGCAATTTATAAATACCTCAATGGTGATCTCAGCATAGAAAAAAAGCTATTCAGTCGAAGGGATTGCATGAGGACTTGAGGACATACAATGCAATTAGAGGAGAAGCATTTTAACCTCAGGCAACACGGGGGGTTCTTTACTGTTAGGGCTACAAGATTCTCTACCACAAGAGGTGGTTTCTGCGGGAAGTATGGTGGCTTTCAAAAGACTCTTGGAGGTACATCTTAAGGATCAGAACATTCAGGGGTATGTGAGATGATTACGGCCACACACACCTACACAGGTTGAACTGGATGGACTATTGTCTTTATTCAGCCTCACCTACTATGTAACTATGCAACTATGTAACTATATGTATGTCCATTTACAGTATAGTACGCACTCAATGCTCCTTTTGCATGAATTACTGCGTCAATGCGGTGTGGCATGGAGGCGATCAGCCTGTGGCACTGCTGAGGTGTTATGGAAGCCCAGGTTGCTTTGATAGCGGTCTTCAGCTCATCTGCATTATTGGGTTTGGTGTCTCATCTTCCTCTTGACAATTTCCCACAGATTTTCTATGGGGTTTAGGTCAGGCGAGTTTGCTGGCCAGTCAAGCACAGTGATCCCATGATCATGTGACCAGGTATTGGTGGTTTTGGCAGTGTGGGCGGTGCCAAATCCTGCTGGAAAATGAAATCAGCATCTCCATAAAGCTGGTCAGCAGACGGAAGCATGAAGAGCTCTAGAATTTCCTGCTAGAGGGCTGCGCTGACTTTGGACTTGATAAAAACACAGTGGACCAACACCAGCAGATGATCACAGACCACAGATTGTGGAAACTTCACACTGGACCTCATGCAACTTAGATTCTGTGCCTCTTCACTCCTCCTCCAGACTCTTAGACCTTGATTTCCAATTTAAATGTTTTATCAAGTCCAAAGTCAGCGCAGCCCTCTAGCAGGAAATTCTAGAGCTCTTCATGCTTCCATCTGCTGACCAGATTTATGGATACAGGATCACTGTGCTTGATTGGCCAAAAAACTTGCCTGACCAAAACCCCATAGAGAATCTGTGGGGTATTGTCAGAGGAAGATGAGAGACACCAGACCCAACAATGCAGAGGAGCTGAAGGCCGCTATCAAAGAAAGAGGCAGAGAGAAGCATGAAGAGCTCTAGAATTTCCTGCTATAAGGCTGCGCTGACGTTGGACTTGATAAAACACAGTGGACCAACACCAGCAGATGACACGGCTCCCCAAATCATCACTGACTGTGGAACATTTTGCATTACAATTGGAAATGAAGGTCCCAGAGTCTGGAGGAGGAGTGGAGAAGAACAGAATCTAAGTTGCATGAGGTCCGGTGTGAAGTTTCCACAGTCAGTGATGATTTGGGGAGCCGTGTCATCTGCTGGTGTTGGTCCACTGTGTTTTATCAAGTCCAAAGTCAGCGCAGCCCTCTAGCAGGAAATTCTAGAGCAGGGGTCTTCAAACTATGGCCTTCCAGTTCTTCAGGAACTACAATTCCCAGCATGCTTAGTCATGTCTGTGACTATCAGTTTTACAATGCCTTATGGGACGTGTACTTCCGCAACAGCTGGAGGGCCGTAGTTTGAGGATCCTTGCCCTAGAGAATCGTGCAAAAGGAGCCCCGACCAAGTATTGATTGCATCCTATACTGTACATGGACAGACTTTTCACTGAGACAACATTTCTGTAATATTCAAATTTTCTGAGATACTGAATATTGGGGTGTCACTCGCTGTAAGCCTTAATCATCAAAATGAAAAGAAAGAAATGCTTGAAATATATCACTCTGTGTGTAACACATCTATATAAAATATAGGAGTTTCACTTTTTTAATTGAATTACTGAAATAAATTAACTTTGTGATGATATTCTAATTTTATGAAATGTGGGAATGGAGTCAATTATTAGTTATAACATTGGAGTATCATCGCTGTACGAAATAACGTAGAAATATGTATAATAGGACTATAGAAACCCCTCCGAGGGCCAAATACACTCACAGATAACTTTATGAGGTACACCTGTTCAGTTGCTTGGTAACATAAAATGCTAATCAGCCAATCACGTGGCAGAAACTCAAAACATTTAGGGTCGACGCGTTTCGCGGGATAACCCGGATCAGGACCTCAGACCTCATTTGTAAATACAGTTGGCCCCATCCAAGGAGGAAGTTTCAGTTCACTCAGATGTGCTTCCTCACATCTGAGTGAACTGAGTGAAAGAGTTCATCCGAACAAGTTCATCCGAAGAGTTCGTGCCAAAGGGTGGAAGAGTTCATCCGAACAAGTCATGCCGGTCAGTGGGAAGATCACCCGAAAGGGGATATTATGGACTCACTCTTTTTTTTGAATCAGCATGACATGATCCAGAACAAAGGACAAAGATCTGAGGTGAAACAAAGCAAAGTCTCCCTTATAGCAGGATCCCCCTTATATCAAAGTTCACCTAAAGAGGCCCCCCCTTACATTAGAGTCCTCATCAGAGTCCCCCCTTACATCAGGTTCCCCATCAGAACCCCCTGTTACATTTGGGTCCCCCCCCCTTACAGTCGTGCCCCCATCAGAGCCCCCTTACATCAGCATCCTCAATAAATTCCCCTTTACCTCAGGGTCCCCATCAGAGCCTCCAGTGACATCAGGATCCCTATCAAGAGTCCCTCCTTACATCCTTGTTCCCATCAGTTTCCCCTTCAGAGCTCTGGCCTCACATCTGAGTCCCCATCAGAGACCCCCTTATATCAGAGTCCACCTTACATCAGTGTCCTCATCAGGTTCTTCCCCTACACCAGGGTCCAATCAGAGGGCCCCCCCTCACATACGATTCCCCATCCAGGTCCCCTTTAGAACCCCCCTTACATCAAGATCCCTATCAGTGTCCCCCCTTACACCTGGCTCCTCAATACATTCCCCCTTACATTAGTGTCCCAATCAGAGCCCCCCTTACATCAGTGTCCCCATCAGAGCCCCCCTTATATCAGAGTACCCCCTTACATCAATGTCTCCATCAGAACTCCCCTTACATAAGTGTCCCTATCAAGAGTCCCCCCTTACATCAATGTCCCCATCAGAGTCCCCCCTTACATCAGTGTCCCCATCAGAGCTCCCCTTACATCAGTGTCCCCATCAGAGCTCCCCTTATATCAGATGTCCCTAAAAGAGTCCCACTTACATCAATGTCCCCTTCAGAATCTCTCTTACATCTGAGTCCCCATCTGTGTCGCCCCCACCCACCTCTCCTTTTTTCAGGGTCCCTGGTCGGCAAAGGCCAACTGATTTGGATTCTCAGTCCACGCACATCAGATGCAGGCTGGATAAAATCTTTTAGTAGGACAGATGTGGCCCCAGGCCATAGTTTAGAGATCCCTGCACTAGAGCAGCGGTCCCCAACATGTCACCAGGGATCGGTTTCGTCAAAGACAATTGTATTTTCAGCTACTCCCCAGCACTACCATTACCATCCCACCTCAGATCATGAGATTTTCATAGGAGCGCACAACCTAGATCCAGGGGAGAACTGGGCTAGGGGGGCAATCGCCCCCTGGGCCGCTCTGATGTCCTAATGTCCTATAATAAGGCTGCACCGCTTCTGCCACAGACATGCCTAAAGGATTCCTGGTGAAGAGTGAAAAAAAGTCTCTGCCACTGACCTACTGAGTGCGGGATGAAGACAATGACAGAGGACAGGACATCCCCCCCCCCCCCGCCCCCACTCCCCCGGATTGATGGTGTAAACTGTCTGAGCAGAAGCTGGTTCCATGTCCCACTTGAGACTCTCCTCTCCTGGCCAGCCCCAACAGAGCTGTCCCAGCTCCCCCTAAGCCACCTTGCTGGCCAGGTTGGGAACCCGGATTCAGCTGGTGAGTAGAGTACCTGGAGCCGGGCTTTAGACTGGAACGGGGGTCAGGAGAAGGAGAGGAAGAGGGAGAGTGGGAGTGGGGCCGAGTTGCTGCACCATGGGCCTCTGGTTTGTACTTGCCCCCTGGGCTGAAAGGTGCCAGTCTGCCCCAGCTTAGATCCTACCTAGATCGTGCATGTGCAGCTTACAGTACAGGTTCACCCTCCTGTGAGATTCTAATGCCGCCCGGTGATCTGACAAGAGGCGATAATGTGAGCCGCTGTAAGTACAGATCAAGCCTCTCTCTCACACCGCTCACCCTCTACTGTGCGGCCCCAGTTGCTAACAGCAAAGGGACCAGTACCAGTCTGTGGCCTGGGTTTTTTACTAGAGTATACCATTTTATGGTGATCATTTTTCCCCCTCAGTAACTAACCACACTTCTCCATTTCCCATATTACACAGTTTGTTAGTTGCTAAGGACTTGCAATCCTGTCAGTTCCCGAAACTATGCAAAATGGGTAAAAAATAAAAATACTCCTTTCCTATTCCATTCATACAATGTAACCTTTTCTGTTCCTATATTTCCTATCCCTGTGTTTATTTCAGTGAGGAAGTACTCGGTGCCCTACTTATTGATCCAGTAACAGCGGTGAAGGCACGTCTTAATAGAAAACCGAGGCGCCCGGCCTTCTGTTAATAGGAGACGTTGCGGTAAGCGGGGCTAAAATTAGAAGGTGGCAGGTGAAGCGATCTGACGGCACTCCTTTCCCCCGACAAGCAGCAATAATGATGGCATGAAAAATGGCACCGGAGGTTTCTGGTGTCTTATCTACAAGAACCAAACACACAGGAGGAGTACATCCATCACAGGTGACCGGGTAACCGGCTCATCAGTGGCAGCGTGCCCCCCCTCCATCACACACACAGATTAACCCATCAATCATCCTATATATAGAGGTGAGCGAACGGTGAACACACACCAATATTTAATGAAAGTGAATGCACGCCAAAAATCTTTATTCCTAATACAATCCCAATATATCGCAGCTTACCAGTCCTTAGATGTGGTGGCTGCATTCCATTCTTTCTTTTTTATTCCCGTGGTGAATGTGCCAATACAGTGAGGGGAAAAAGTATTTGATCCCCCGCTGATTTTGTATGTTTGCCCGCTGACAAAGAAAGGAATGCCGAATACATAGTAATACAATTGGATCTTATATAATGTATGTAATGAAAAAAAAAAAAAAAAAAAAGAAGAAGGAAAAGGTGAAAACACAGCACTCTAAAGAAACAGCCCAGCCAGGAATAGATGAAAGCGACTTTAGGCCAACTCCTCCCAGGGCTGTTGACGTGTTTCGCCCTGCCCACAGGGCTTAGTCATAGGGATACTCTATGAATAAGCCCTGTAGACAGGGCGAAACATGTCAGTGGCGTGTCCTTGGAGGAGTTTGGCCGAAGCCGCTTTTAATTTTTCTTACCCGGGCTGTTGCTTCAGAGTGCAGGGTTTCACCTTTCCTTCACCAAGTGTGTATATAGAGCCAGGACGGGCTCTCTCAACACCGGCCCCTGCATTCAGTTGGAGTCATCAGAGCATTATGGGATGACTGCTTAGAGCGACACCCAGTGCCATCTTATCAGTTAAGGACCAGGCCTATTTCTGACACTTGTTTAAAAGTTAAAATCAGTATTACTTACTTAGAACCCCCAAACAATATATATATATATATATATATATATTTTTTTTTTTTTTAGCAGAGACCCTAGAGAATAAAATGGAGATTGTTGCAATACTTTATGTCACACCGTATTTACGTGGCAGTCTTACAAACGCAATTATTTGGGGAAAAAAATACACTTTTTGAATTAAAATAATAAGGAAACAATGCAGTGGTCACTGTCCAGGGGCCCCAGGTGTGTGGGGGCCCCATGATAATCTTGCATTACATCATACTTGCCAACTGTCATGGATTTGCTGGGAGAATCACGCTTTTTAATATGCTGTCACAGGATGGCCATGTCCTGGGCAGCATCCTGGGAACCTGTACTGTGCCCTCCATGCCCACCGTACTGTGTCATTTTGCCTCCTCCCCTGTACTGTGCCCCCCTAGTCCTCCCCTGTACTGTGTCCTGCCTCCTCCCCTGTACTGTGCCCCCCTAGTCCTCCCCTGTACTGTGTCCTGCCTCCTCCCCTGTACTGTGCCCCCCTAGCCCTCCCCTGTACTGTGCCCTCCAACCCCCCCCCTGTACTATGACCCCCTAGCCCTTCCCAGTACTGTGTCTTGCCTCCTCCCCTGTACTGTGCCCTCCAAACCCCCCCCCCCCGTACAGTGCCCTTCTGCCTCCTCCCCTGTACTGTTCCCTCCAAACCCCCCCTGTACGGTGCCCTTCTGCCTCCTCCCCTCTACTGTGCCCCCCTAACCCCCCCCCATACTGTGCTCCCCTAACACCCCACCCCCGTACTGTGCTCCCCAAATCCCCCCTCCTTATACTGTGCCCTTCTTACCTCCCTGTACTGTGCCCCCCTAACTCCCCTCTTGTACTGTGCCCTTTTGCCTCCTCCCCTGTACAGTGCCCCCCTAACCACTTCCCCCCATACTGTGCCATCCTAACCCTCCGTACTGTGCCCCTTCTGCCTCCTCCCCCATACTGAGCCCCCCCCCCGTGTTGATTAGTGTTTGAGTTAGGGCATGTTTTCTTATTGTTTAACCTTTTCGTTGCCAGAGCCATTTTTTGCACATGTTTAAAAAAACATTTTAGCACTAAAGAGGATGTAAAACCCCCAAACATATATTTTCCGAAAGCAGACACCCTAGAGAATAAAATAGTGGTAGTTCCAATTTTTTATGTCACGTGATATTACCGCAAAGGTCTAGAAAGTGTGAAATTTCAGTAAAAAAACACACTAAAGTAAATTTTAGGGCAAACAAGCCCAACACTACCCAAAGTTTTGATCAAATATAAAAGACGAGGTTGCCCTGAGTAAATATATACCCCCCCCCCCGTATGGTGCCCTTCTGCCTCCTCCCTTGTACTGTGTCATGCCTCCTCCCCTGTACTGTGCCCCCCTAGACCTCCCTTTTACTGTGCCCTCCAAACCCACAGGGTCAGGTCCAGGCAGCGAAAGGGTTAGAAGTATCAATACGTTTAATTCTATCACCTATTTATATTTTAATTCCTGAGTGTATACACACATGACAAAGGAAAGGTGAAACACCGCTCTGAAGCAACAGCCCGGGTACGAAGAGATTATAGCTGCTTCAGACAAATTCCCTTCCAGGACACGCCTCTGACAAGTTTCGCCCTGCCCACAGGGCTTATTCATAGGGGATCCCTGTGGCTAAACCCTGTGGGCAGGGCAAAAGGCGTCAGTGGAGTGCCCTGGGAGGAGTTGGCCTAAAGCGGCTTTAATCTTTTCACCTTTCCTTCATCATGTGTGTATATAGAGCCGGGACGGGCTCTCTCAACGTCGGCCACTGCATTCAGTGGGAGTCACCAGAGCATTATGGGATGACTGCTTAGAGTGACACCCAGGGCCGTTTTAATAGCATCATGGGCCCCTGGGCATTACATGCATTATAGAAGATCCAGTGATGTAATCACCTGGTTCCTGCTTCTCCATGCAATGCAGGCAGATCATGGCTGGTGGAACTGGCTGGCAGGGTGCTGTACATCGATTCCTAAAACATCATAGCATCTGGTCTCTGCAGAAGCAGTGGGCTGCTCACTTGGAGGAATTATGCAAATGCATTAAAGGTTGGATGTCAATATGGAGGGGTGGGAGCTCCCAGACAGGCTGTATTTGCATTGAAAGAACTTAATGATGAATGAAAGTGATGAGCCAGGGACAGTCAGGCTGGGGAGGAAAGCGCTAGATCAGTGATGGCGAACCTTGGCACTCCAGATGCTTTGGAACTACATTTCCCATGATGCTCAACTACACTGCAGAGTGCACGAGCATCATGGGAAATATAGTTCCAAAACATTTGGGGTGCCAAGGTTCACCATCACTGTGCTAGATGATGCTGGAGGTCCTCTAGCCAGAAAAAGAGACCACCAACAGTTGGTTGATAGTCTTGAGCCATACTTCAGGATGTTGATGCACAGACTGACAACACTGCAATTATTTCAGTGCAGAAAAGATAGTGAAGCGTGGCTATGGACCAGAGGAAAAAAAGCCCTTATGTGCTAGTGTAAAATTCTCCTAGATAGGTTGCTAGGATGTTAGGTACATTTTGTTGTTGTTGGCTCCTTTGTAATCAGTGGAGCAGCTATTGCTTGCTTTGGGCTGTTTTGGATCTCACAGGCTGCAAGCTTAATTGTTTCCCCCTGCATTCTAGAGGCTTCTGGAACATAGTGGACGGGGGGCCAAATAAGCAGCCTGAATGTTTATTGTGCTTCGGCCAATCCCTGGGGAGGAGTGCCCAGTAGGTGGCTGGAGAGGTATATAAATAGATTGAGCTTTAGAACAGCAGGGTCTTCTTCATGAAAGGATTCCACACATCCGGGTGGGGATGGCTACTCCCACCTTCAGCAGTGCTGCTGATGTTAGCTGATATTCACTTGGGTCCCAGCTGTTGCATAGCTGGGGGGGGGGCGACTTCTAAATCTTCTTGGAGCAAAGGATCTGGTCTGGAGAGCTCATTGAAGAGTGCCAAATTGGAAAGGGTCTGGCTGTCCTGTGGCATTTTGGGCATTATTGTCTCCCTCACTCAAGAGTGCCCGGTGGAAGTTGGAAGGAGACTTCCTGTTATCCTTTGACATTGTGAGCACAGTCCTGAGCCCCAGGCCCTGATGACTGAGTGCTGGTTGAGGAGCATACCAGTGGTGATTGTGGCAGTCCTAGCAAGGTCTCAGTTCTGGTTATCTTCACTGGCCTCTGGTGTAAAGAGAAGCTTAGGCCAGCACAATGTGTCCTCCTGTTCCTACAGAGTGTTATGGAGTATCCCATGCAGCCCTACACCCTCTCCAAGTTTACTCAGCAATAAATACAAAAATACATCTCTAAAACCAGTGGTCTCCAAAATGTGGTTCGGGGGCCGAATGTGGCCCTTGGCTTGCCTTTATCTGGCCCTTGGTGCACTATTCCTCCAACAGACATGAATGATGGGGCACTATTACTCCAATGGACACCAATGATGGGGCACTATTCCTCCAATGGACACCAATGATGGGGCACTATTCCCAAAACGGACACCAACGATGGTGCACTATTCCTTCAAAAGGACATCAATGATGGTGCACCATTCCTTCCACTGACACCAATAATGGGATACCATTCCTCCAACAGACACCAATGATGGGGCACAATTCCTCCCACTGACACCTTCGATTAGGCATTATTACTCTGACATCGACAGGGCACTTTTTCTTCCACTGACACCAATGATGGGTCACTAATCCTTCCACTAATACCAATGATGGAGCCCTATTCCTCCCACTGACAACATTGATGGGGCACCATTCCTCTCATTGACACCATCACACCAATGATGGGGCACCATTCCTCCTACCGACCCCTTTGATGAGGCACTATTCCTCCAAATGACACTAATGATGAGGCACCGTTTCTCCCACTCACATCATCAATGGGGCTTTATTTCTCCAACTGACACCAATGATGAGGCACTATTCTACCCACTGACACTATCACTTGGGCTTTATTCCTAGAACTGACACCAATGATGAGACACCACCGCTCCCATTTACACTACTGATTGAGGCTCTTTTCCTCCAACTGACAGCAGTAATGTGGCCCCATTCTTCCCACTGACAGCATATATGAGGCAGGCACTATTGCTCTGACACCATCGATGAAGCACTATTTCTCCAACTGGCATCAATGATAGGGCACTATTCCTTGCATTCACAGGATCAATGGAGCATTATCCCTCTATAACTAACATCGATAATGGGGTACTATTCCTCCCTTTATGATCAATGATGGGGCATCATTTACTGACATTGATGCCGGGGATGATGCTACTCCCACTAATCACAGTCCAGACCCCCTAAAGCCTGAAGGACCATAAACTGGCCCTTTGTTTAGACAATTTGAAGATCCCTGGTCTAGACTGTTTATTGAGACGGAGTGATTGGACTGTTCCTATGTGCCTGGCTGTTGCTGCTCTATCTTAAGAAAGAACCAGAATAAAGTCCTGCAGCTTCTACTGGGGTAGTACTACAACACTATGACATCTACAGTTGTCCACATTGGCTTTACATCCCATTAAGCTATTCCAAGTATTGCATGCAGAATTTGGGCCACACTACTCCAATGACTTCTCCTGCTGGTGCAGAGCATGGGGTGAGCATTGAAGTAGGTTGTTCTTCTGTGTCCACCACTGTGGTGGCTTCAAAGGCTAAGGATCACCTAAACTTCCTTTGCTTGGTGATGCTACATCCAGCTAACTCCCACCATGACTGACTGCTGTCTCCATCTGGGAAGCCTGAAAGGGCTCATTTACACTCGCTTCGACTTAACCACACTTTAAAGTGCCTACTGCTTCAACATTCTTTTTTCATGCATTTTTGATGCATCTGTAATGCTTTTTTGAAGCTTTAATGAAGCTTGGAAAATTCCCTGTGTGTGTTGCTTTTCAATTTGTTTTAAAGGGGCTCAGTAGAAAAGTACCCCCACTCAGCAGTTCCCCAGCTAATTAGTACCACTATTCATCATATCATCATGTTCATTAGTACCCTCGTTCAGTAGATCACCTGCTCAGTACTACCCCCAGCTCTGCTGATGCCACACTCCTTAGAACCACAGCTTTGCTAATCCCCTGTTCAGTAGTAACCGCCAGCTCTGCTTATCCCCCACTCAATAGTAACCCCCAGCTCTGTTGATCCTTCTCTCTCTGCAGTCTCTGCTCACCTTCCACTATAGAGTTTCCATGTTGTGCACCATGCGTGACATCTGCTAGGTTCTCCTGCTCCAGTCCCCCAGCTATGCTGATCCTCTGCCGCTCCCTCCTCTCTCTCCAGTCCCACATCACCTTCCACTATAGCGTTCCCATGTTGCACACCATGTGTGACATCTGCTAGGTTCTCTTGCTCCGGTCCCCAAGCTCTGCTGATCCTATGTCGCTCAGTCCTCTCTCCTCTCTCTCTGGTCCCTGCTCACCTTCTGCTATAGCATTCCAATGTTGCGCACTATGTGTGACATCTGCTAGTTCTCCTGCTCTAGTCCCCCAGCTCTGCTGATCCTTTGCCGCTCAGTCCTCTCTCTCTAGTCCCCACTAACCTTTCACTATAGCCTTCTCAGGTTGCACCACCACGTGACATCTGCTATTTTCTCCTGCTCTAGTCCCCCAGCTCTGCTAATCCCATGTCGCTCAGTCCTCTCTTCCTGGTCCCCGCTCACCTTCCGCTATAGCGTTCCTATGTTGTGCACCACATGTTACATCTGCTAGTTTCTCCTGCTCCATTCCTCCAGCTCTGCTAAACCTCTGCCGCTGAGCCCTCTATCTCCAGTCCCCACTTGCCTTCTTCTTTAGCGTTCCCATGTTGCACACTATGTGTGCTGCTAGTTGCTCAGCTCCAATCAAGGCCCCGCTCACTTTTCTGCTGCTTCACACTGCACACCAGATGTGGCGTTTGCACCAGAAACTCCCAGAATATATACACATGAAGCGGAAAGGACTGCTGATAACGTCTTTCCTGTTTGCTTGTTGGTTTCCCAATGCATCCTGGGATATTTCATACTTGCAATACCTCCAAAACAAAGCAAAGCTGAAGCTGAATAAAAGCCTCCCAAAAGCTGCAGGTGCTGTAAGCAAGTGTTGTCAGACTTCTATGGAGGCTTGAGACGCTTTGAAGCACCAAGAAAGCAACATGGGTGATAATTTTTGATGCAAAGGAAACATAACGTGTCTTCAGGACTGTAAAGTCACCATTTTATTTAGAGACAGGTGCTTTGATTGGCATCCAGAGTGCTTCAAAAAAGCGTGTCGAATGCCACATTTTGAAGCAAGTGTAAATGAGCCCAAACAGATATACAGAGGCATTGCCCACAGCAACCTACTTTCCCTGTTCTGTCACCCCCGTGCAGCAGAGGACATACAGTGCTTTGCGAAAGTATTCGGCCCCTTAAACTTTTCAACCTTTCAACCTTTTGCCACATTTCAGGCTTCAAACATAAAGATATAAAACTGTATTTTTTTGTGAAGAATCAACAACAAGTGGGACACAATCATGAAGTGAAACGAAATTTATTGGATATTTCAAACTTTAACAAATAAAAAACTGAAAAATTGGGCGTGCAAAATTATTCAGCCCCCTTAAGTTAATACTTTGTAGGGCCACCTTTTGCTGCGATTACAGCTGTAAGTCGCTTGGGGTATGTCTCTATCAGTTTTACACATCGAGAGACTGAAATTTTTGCCCATTCCTCTGCAAAACAGCTCGAGCTCAGTGAGGTTGGATGGAGAGCGTTTGTGAACAGCAGTTTTCAGATCTTTCCACAGATTCTCGATTTAATTCAGGTCTGGACTTTGACTTGGCCATTCTAACACCTGGATATGTTTATTTGTGAACCATTCCATTGTAGATTTTGCTTTATGTTTTGGATCATTGTCTTGTTGGAAGACAAATCTCCGTCCCAGTCTCAGGTCTTTTGCAGACTCCATCAGGTTTTCTTCCAGAATGGTCCTGTATTTGGTTCCATCCATCTTCCCATCAAATTTTAACCATCTTCCCTGTCCCTGCTGAAGAAAAGCAGGCCCAAACCATGATGCTGCCACCACCATGTTTGACAGTGGGGATGGTGTGTTCAGGGTGATGAGCGGTGTTGCTTTTACGCCAAACATAACGTTTTGTATTGTTGCCAAAAAGTTCGATTTTGGTTTCATCTGAGCAGAGCACCTTCTTCCACATGTTTGGGGTGTCTCCCAGGTGGCTTGTGGCAAACTTTAAATTACACTTTTTATGGATATCTTTAAGAAATGGCTTTCTTCTTGCCAATCTTACATAAAGGCCAGATTTGTGCAGTATACGACTGATTGTTATCCTATGGACAGAGTCTCCCACCTCAGCTGTAGATCTCTGCAGTTCATCCAGAGTGATCATGGGCCTCTTGGCTGCATCTCTGATCAGTCTTCTCCTTGTATGAGCTGAAAGTTTAGAGGGACGGCCAGGTCTTCGTAGATTTGCAGTGGTCTGATACTCCTTCCATTTCAATATTATCGCTTGCACAGTGCTCCTTGGGATGTTTAAAGCTTGGGAAATCTTTTTGTATCCAAATCCGGCTTTAAACTTCTCCACAACAGTATCTCGGACCTGCCTGGTGTGTTCCTTGTTCTTCATGATGCTCTCTGCGCTTTAAACGGACCTCTGAGACTATCACAGTGCAGGTGCATTTATACGGAGACTTGATTACACACAGGTGGATTCTATTTATCATCATTAGTCATTTAGGTCAACATCTGATCATTCAGAGATCCTCACTGAACTTCTGCAGAGAGTTTGCTGCACTGAAAGTAAAGGGGCTGAATAATTTTGCATGCCCAATTTTTCAGCTTTTATTTGTTAACAAAGTTTGAAATATCCAATAAATTTCGTTCCACTTCATGATTGTGTCCCACTTGTTGTTGATTTATCACAAAAAATTACAGTTTTATATCTTTATGTTTGAAGCCTGAAATGTGGCAAAAGGTCGCAAAGTTCAAGGGGGCCGAAAACTTTTGCAAGGCACTGTAAAATCTGAAGCTTTGCACAGGAGCTTACCGTCTCCATGGCTCTGGTCTTTATTATCTGCCCATTAGGAAAGACAAAGCATAAAGATGGAATCTAAATGGTTGCTATGAACTCCACATTTGCCCGGCTGCCCACTGTGTTCTAGTATAGGGCATTAAGATGGAGTGTTTTTCTGCGGAGAACATATGGCTGGTGGAAGCTGATTGTCTCATCTCAGATGGATGTCATTAGCAGAAAACAGACTGACTGCTGAAATTAGAGCGTGCAGAGGCTGGAGAGTTCAGAGCACAATCTACCGATGTAATCAGGCCGGGAGGAGGCGGACAGCATTGATTATATGAACTTAGATAATCACCAACCTAACCTAGTAGATGAGGGCATGAACGTCACACAACTTCAAAACTCTGTTTTTTTTTTTTCCCAATAAAGTATATCCATGTGCTGACCGGCTAACTGGGAAAATAAGTCATTGCTTTACTGGTAAATACCGGGGTTATGGCTGCAGCTAGATGCCATCATTTTTCTCTCAGGCGCTAGTCTTTCAGATGACGGAGCGGTGCATTCGCCCTCCCCCCCAATCTCCTCCCGTTGCTTTCTGATGGTCCACAGGCTTACCCTGGGGAATCGGTGGCTCCAGGAACCGATACAGCACTGGCAGCAGCTGGGCACAGAGATGAGCGCAGGAAAGATAGCCTTCATTCATCTCTATGGCCTAGGAGGACTGGAGGGTCGTCATGGCATCACTTCCAGTTTCATGAAAAGTAGACCTTTTTTTTTTTTATACACTCCTGCTTCTATCGTCAATATTAAAAATTGAACAATGTCCACATTAGCAGAGCTTTCGATAATACACAATTCCTCCTCTGTCATTTAGATCCTTTAAATGTCCAGCAACATACATTTAAATGCTTTAAAATATTCCCAGGGAGTGTTGATGGGGAAAATTTTATTTCCAAGAGTATAGTCTAGAGCAGTGATGGGGAACCTTGGCACCCCAGATGTTTTGGAACTACATTTCCCATGATGCTTATCCACTCTGCAGTGTAGTTGAACATCATGGGAAATGTAGTTCCAAAACATCTGGGGTGCCAAGGTTCACCATCACTGGTCTAGAGATTCAAAAACCTTCACGTCACCACACCACGTGAGACCTCTCCCCTAGTGATTGAACACTCACCAGAGATCGATTTAACCAGGTGTAGCGGAATGGACACTGAGAGGGTGGTTTGTGTTGAGAGAGTGAGAACTCTTTCACTTGGGACTATCATATTTCTGAGCAGTGTCCCTCAGGAGATGTGTGGGGATGTATTGCAGATGGCTACAAAATGGTAGAAGTGTTTCATAGACCCATGCCAGTGGGTGGGGTTTGTTACTGTGAATACCTGCATTCCATTGTCCTATTGTTCCTGTCTGCCTTGTAAGCTTATTATGGGATGTGTGTTTGTGTGGGGGATGGCTCAAAGAGGGAGGGGTTTTCGCAGAGTGTAGATCTCTTGTGTTTTCAATAAACGATCTATGCTAGTTGACTCCCAGCCTATGTGTCGTCTAGTTCTTGGGAGGGAAGGATGGTATAACGCTACCTGGATTGTTGCATGCTGTACCTGCCTAGTTGGATTATTACCTGTTTTCCTGTCTACCAGGGGAGACCCTGTAGATTAAACTACTTCTCCGCTACACCAGGCTTTAATGATAATTCAAAGGTCGGGCCAGCCCATCAGGGTAAATCTGCCTCTCCACCTCTGATTTCAGCAAGACACAGATATACTCCTCTCGCTCACACCAGTTCTTTCATCAACACTCCTCTCCTCTCCTCTCCAGATAAAGTGTCATATAAAAAATAGAGGACTGATAGCGTAATCCTATTTATTTAATAGAATCTAGAAACACCACAAGATTCCAATCCCCCCCCCCAGTGTATATGCTTACACCAATTTCAAATAATCAAGCATGAACACAAATAGACAGTATCGCACATGGTGTGTGCCGATCTCACTGCTTCTGCTCACAATCTGAACGCTCTGCTCACCGCTCGCGGGGATCCCGGGAGGCTCGCCAAAATCTCCAGTCTAGGTAGCCGTGTGATCACGCACTGACGCGTTTCGTCATTATGACTGTCTGAGGCCCTCAAACGAAGTCGTAATGATGAAACGCATCAGGGCATGGGCTACCTAGATGATAGATCGTGTCGGGATCCCCGCGAGCGATGAGCAGCAGCGGTGAGATCGGCACACACCATCTGCGATACTCTCTATTTGTGTTCATGCTTGATTTTTTGGAATTGTAAGCATATACACTGGGGGGGGGGGGATTGGAATCTTGTGGTGTTTCTAGATTCTATTAAATAAATAGGATTACGCTATCAGTCCTCTATTTTTTATATGACACTTTATCTGGAGAGAAGAGGAGAGCAGTGTTGATGAAAGAACCAGTGTGAGCGAGTGGAGGATCCAGTTAAAGCTGTGATATCTGTGTCTTGCTGATATCCGAAAAAAAAAGATTTTTACTTGTAAACAAAGAATGTCAGAAAAAAGCCTGGTCAGCAATTGGATATAGTGCCGCACTGCTTGAATGACCGCCAGAGGATCCTGTGACTGAGCCACAAACCTCTGCACCTTTCTGTTGAGCCGAGACACCAACAGATCCACCTTGGGGATGCCCCAAGAGACACAACTGATAAAACACCTCCGGATGAAGGGACCACTCCCCTTGATCCAACACATGCCGACTGAGGTAATTCGCCTGCCAGTTTTCCACCCTGGGAATGTGTATGGCGGAGAGGGCTGGAACGAACCATTCTACCCACCTTAGAATGCTGGCTACCTCCAGAGCCACCTGGACACTTACTGTGCCACCCTGGTAACTGGCATAGGCCACAGCCATAGCATTGTCCGATTGAATGCGCACTGGACTTCCCGGAAGACGATCCGTCCATTGGTCCAGGCACAGTCTGGTCGCTCGGAGTTCCAAGACATTTATCGATAGTCTGGATCCCTTGAGCAGAATTTTTGCCAATGATGCCTCCCCAGCCAGACAGGCTGGCATCCGTGATGACCACTGTCTAATTCAAGGGGAGGAAGGATTTGCCCAGTCGGAGCGGCGGAGAACGAAGCCTCCATATCAGGGACTTTCTCGTTGTCCAGCTCAGCCGGATCTGATTGTCCAGAGACTGCAGAGTCTTGTCCTGTTTGGCCAGAATCTCCCTTTGCAGGGACCTCATATGGAACTGTGCAAACGGTACCACCCCAAACAGAACCTGTAAGCGGTCTGGCGACAACCGCAAAATGAAAGGAAAGAACCTTGCCAGGGAACAAGAGCGAAATGCGATCTTGTAGCCGGATCCGATAGGGGGAGGGCGAACCTTCATGCTGAAGGAGCCTGCTCTCAGCTTACCTGACAAGGTTAGTTTGAATCCTACAGAGGAGGCCCTGAAAGGCTTCCAGCCCTTGTCAGTCGACCCTGAGGGACGAAAAAACTTCTTATGAGAGTCAAGGAGGAGGACCCACGTCTACAACGAGGGTCATTGCCTTAGTAGCCTGCCGAAGAAAGGTACTCTTACCCCCTGTGAGACCTTTAATGATGTCATCCAGGGTAGCTCCAAACAGGCGATATCCTTGAAAAGGTCAACCACCGGTGGAACAGTCCACTTCTTAATAAGGGACTCCTCATAGGGGTATCACCTAGCAAATCGCTCAGGGATCCCAAGGGGGCGCTTTGGTCATCCCAACTCTTAAACGACAATTCTGTCAAAATAGGCGGGGAAAGGAAACACCTTTGCCGCTCTGGATGGCCTCGTGAGTGCAAAAGGGAACCTGCGTCTCCGTTGCAGCTGCGTCCTCCATCTTTAAGGTCTCACATACAGATACAATTAGTGCTTCCACCAGTGCCTTTTCGTGCGAGGTTGCAGATGTGGAGGAATCGTCCTCACTGGCTGAGGATTATGGTCGCGTGGTCGCAAACCCAACAGGGTGACCCACGTCTGCGGCAGCTTAATAAGATTCAGGATCTGATGAGAAAGATGAACCATGGGGAAGGCGGGGGGGCGCTTTTCGCTAGCCCGTCGCCCGAAAGCCCCCTCCACCGGGACACAAAGGACTCCAGGACCGCCAACAGTGCATCAATGGATGGTTGGAACCTGGAGGGCCCCGCAGCTTCAGAGAGGGGAACAGGTGGGGAGATGTGCTCGAAAGACTCCATGAGTCACTAGGAGGACCCCACAAAAAGTGTAAAACACTGCAAAGGGACAACCCCCACCGAGCTGGCAGCACCATCCAGTCGCCAGGCACAAAGAACCACCAGACTCCCCACCGAGCAGAACCAGGCACCTGCAGCCACCAGGAGAATCTGCACTCCACGTGCGGCAATCTGGAAGTGAAAAGATCCAGGAGTCAGCACCCAGGGATGAGGGGGTACTCCCACCGCCAAAATTGCTGCCCACAAGGCTCCACTGTCATGGTCGTTGCTATTTTCAATGGAAAACCACCGCACAAAGGCTGCCGGACTACACAAACATGGCCGCCGTGCAGTGAGCATGCAGGCTACAAGAAAACGGTGGCCTTGCACGGCACTACGAGGCTCCCAGGGACCCAGGAGAGATCCCTAGGCCTCATGGAAAGGCCCAGGCAGGACGGGGTGCCCTGGCAGGAGCCCCCGTCAGGGTACAACCCCCCCTGCACAGCCGACTGTCCAGTCGCCAGCGGCACCCCCACCCCAATTGCCAGCATAGTGCCCTGCCCCCACCCCAGGAGATGGACCAGACCACCCACACAGCCCCAGTATAAGTGGAGGGGGGTAGAATGGGGGAACAGATAAATTGGGGATGCCTGATGGTAAGGAGGGGACACGGGGGTTCAACCATCCCAAAGAGGGGCCAATGTCTACCCCAAAACCCTCCAGGGGGGGGGGGAGGTCAGCACCTCACCATACCAGGAACCAGGTGGGCACCGCTCCAGACAGAACCTCCTCTTCATCGAAATGGGGGGGCTGTTGGCCAGGAGGAACGCTGCGACTTGGGCCGAGACCTGGTCCTTTGTGCCCTCACGAGGTGTTTAACTCACAGGCCAGCCCCCGTCCGGTGGGGCTATGTCGCGGCCGACCTAGCGAGGAGCTGAGGTCTGTGTGTGCTCGCTGGCCAGACTGGGGTGACCACTGGATCTAGACTATCCAGCCCATCGCCCAGCCCGGCAGTTGATTGTAGATCTCACAGGAAAAAACCAGGAGAAAAATTTCTATCTAAAAAGAAAAAATTGCCAGGAACAGAGATCCCAGCAAGGAACTAGGTCCTTATTCCTGCCTAGGCAGAAAAAAAAGAGTACCTATAGCAAAGAGAGGTGTATACCCCCTGGGACTGCCCATAGGGGTAGTCAGACTTTATTTCTGCCTAGTGTCCTGCTCCTGTAGGGGGCAGTATAACCCAATGGTTAAGAAGATCAGGAGCTGTGTCCGTCAATGAACGAAAGAGATATATTTTTTTTTTTCCTATTTTATTTTTTTCACAAAAAAAAATAAAAAAGCTGATCACTTATTGCCGTCACAAGGAATGTAAACATCCCTTGTGACAGTATTAGGCAGTGACAGGTACTCTTTATGGAGGGATCGGGGGGAATGTGACAGTAATAGGCAGTGACAGGTACTCTTTATGGAGGGATCGGGGGGAATGTGTTAGTAATAGGCAGTGACAGGTACTCTTTATGGAGGGATCAGGAGGAATGTGACAGTAATATGAGTGACAGGTACTCTTTATGGAGGGATCAGGGGGAATGTGACAGTAATATGCAGTGACAGGTACTCTTTATGGAGAGATCGGGGGGAATGTGACAGTAATAGGCAGTGACAGGTACTCTTTATGGAGGGATCGGGGGGAATATGACAGTAATAGGCAGTGACAGGTACTCTTTATGGAGGGATCGGGGGGAATGTGACAGTAATATGCAGTGACAGGTACACTTTATGGAGGGATCGGGGGGAATGTGACAGTAATAGGCAGTGACAGGTACTCTTTATGGAGGGATCAGGGGAAGAATGTGACAGTAATAGGAGTGACAGGTACTCTTTATGGAGGGATCAGGGGAAGAATGTGACAGTAATAGGAGTGACAGGTACTCTTTATGGAGGGATCGGGGGGAATGTGACAGTAATATGCAGTGACAGGTACACTTTATGGAGGGATCGGGGGGAATGTGACAGTAATATGCAGTGACAGGTACTCTTTATGGAGGGATCGGGGGGGGATGTGACAGTAATAGGCAGTGACAGGTACTCTTTATGGAGGGATCGGGGGGGGATGTGACAGTAATAGGCAGTGACAGGTACTCTTTATGGAGGGATCGGGGGGGAATGTGACAGTAATAGGCAGTGACAGGTACTCTTTATGGAGGGATCCGGGGGGAATGTGACAGTAATAGGAGTGACAGGTACTCTTTATGGAGGGATCGGGGGGAATGTGACAGTAATAGGCAGTGACAGGTACTCTTTATGGAGGGATCCGGGGGGAATGTGACAGTAATAGGAGTGACAGGTACTCTTTATGGAGGGATCGGGGGGAATGTGACAGTATATGGCAGTGACAGGTACTCTTTATAGAGGGATCTGGGGTCTTAAAAGTATGCAAAACGCCAAAATTAGCATTTTTGAATAGTGTAATTTTTTAAAATCAGCGATATTGGTAGCCGATTAAACTGGAAGTGTCGTCGCTTCCGGGTTACAGCTTCGTTTGGACTCTGACCAGGCGGCGGACATGGCGGCTGTATTTGCTTGGGTCTCCCGGTGGGTGAGTTAAAGTAATGCAGTGCTGAATCCCAAAATATGCCCTGGTCTTTAAGGGGGAAAATCTTCCGGTCTAGAAGTGATTAATGCATAAAATGCACCTTCTGCCTTAACACAACCCTTTTAATGTACAGAAAGTTAGAAAAATGGCTGAAGGTTCGCTTTAAGGCGACTTCTATCGGACCTGTGCCCATAGACTTTAACAGAAGTCGCCGCCAAGTGAGTGCAATGTCAAGTCCTAAAGCTTTCTGCCCATAACTCCATACAGGCTGTCCGTTTGAAAGCTGCAGGGCTTGTGAATGCTCTACGAAGATGCTGAGGATGCTCATAGGCGCCCTTCCCAGTCCATTGGCAGCTACACAGCCGTCTGCTGTGGTGGTAGAAGGGACTTGTAGTTTTCTTAGTCACAAAGATTGATGATAGACAGAACGGCCCTTTACTCTACAGGAAACCAATTATATATGTGAAAGCTTTATAAAAATTCAGACAGTTGGTCCTGGCTGACTGGCCAAGATTTTCCTTCAGCCAATGGGGACGGTGCTTTGTGACTTACCTGCCCACAGCTCTCTCCAGGTATAGTGAAGTCGTACTCGGCACTTCTTCTGGTAGCACAGGAGCTTGTGTATAATCTGTATACAACGTCTGCCAAGGAGAAAAAAAAAAAAAAACAACGGGATAGATTTATTACAAATGATCTAAAAGCATTATAGAATGCAACTAATATTAAAATGTAATAAATCAAGTCCTAAACCAAAAATCTTATATATTGCAGATTGCCAATTATTAGATGTGGCAGCTGCATTAGTTTTCTTTTGTTTAGGCTTTTTCCCTCCTTTGTTTTTCCCCAAAAATCTGGCCAGTAATGCACCTCTTGTATTAGAGCGCCCCCATTCTGGATGAAGGAGTACAGGAGGCACAGCAGACTGCAGCATTATCAGTCTGAGAGGAGGGGAGTCCTAGCAGATTTGAATACACTAGCACAGGGATTCCCAAACTACGGCCCTCCAACTACACATCCCATGAAGCATTGTAAAACTCTGACATTCACAGACATGACTAGGCATGATGGGAATTGTAGTTCCTGAACAACTGGAGGGCCGTAGTTTGGGAATTCCTGCACTAACAAATTGAAGCCAAACTGCAGCTCAAACTTTAAAATTAGCTACAGAAAACAGATATTTTCTTTTTACCTTTTAAGATAAAGTTTTTACATGAATAAATAAAAGATGATCATTGTAAGCACTCTTGTCAATAAATAAAAGCAGTATGCAAAAGATCAATAGATCCAGAAACACAAGCAGCAAGAATATGAATATATATATATATATATATATATATATATATATATATATATATATATATATATAAAAATATATATCAATATTATTTTTTGGGATGCACCTGTGTGTATATATATATATATACACACATACATACATACACATAAACACACACACACACAGGTGCATCCCCAAAAAATTAACAAATCATCCAAAAGGTAATTTATTTCAGTAATTCAACTCAAAAAGTGAAACTCCTATATTTTATATAGATGTGTTACACACAGAGTGATAGATTTTTTTTTTTACCTTTTAAGATAAAGTTTTTACATGAATAAATAAAAGATGATCATTGTAAGCACTCTTGTCGATACATAAAAGCAGTATGCAAAAGATCAATAGATCCAGAAACACAAGCAGCAAGAAAAAAAAAATATATATATATATTTTTTGGGATGCACCTGTGTGTGTGTGTGTGTGTGTATATATATATATATATATATATATATATATATATATATATATATATATATATATATATATATATATATACACACACACATATACATACATACACAAACACACACACACAGGTGCATCCCCAAAAAATTAACATATCAACCAAAACGTTATTTATTTCAGTAATTCAACTCAAAAAGTGAAACTCCTATATTTTTTATAGATGTGTTACACACAGAGTGATAGATTTCAAGTATTTCTTTTAATTTTGATGATTAAGGCTTACAGCGAGTGACACCCCAAAATTCATTATCTCAGAAAATGAAAATATCACATAAGACCAATAAAAAAAAAAAAAAAAAAGGATTTTTAATACAGAAATGTTGTCTTAGTGAAAAGTCTGTACTTGGTCGGGTCTCCTTTTACATGAATTACTGCATCAATGCGGCGTGGAATGTAATAGAGACGAGAGATGAACAGGGAGTGGATTAGAAGCTTTGTGGTGGTTAGGAAGGGACGTATCTTGGAGATGTTGCCGAGGTTGAGGCAGCAAGCTTTGGATGTTGGGCCGAAAAGATAGTTCAGAGTCCAGGATCACACCTAGAACTTTGGCATGGGGGGGGGGGGGGGGGAGTAAATTTTTCCCCCTGCTGTAGTAAATTGGATGATGCTTTGCTGGAGTTTTTCGCCTTCCTCTGGATCAACTGTGGGTATAGCATTGTGTATATTGTAGTTGTGTTTTTTTTTTTTTTAATTGGTTACATAGTTAGTCAGGTTGAAAGACACAAGTCCATCTGGCTCAACCCATAAAAAAACAAAAACCAGTAAAGAAACCCCAACCATACAATCCCATATACACAATCCTATACCCGTAGTTGATCCAGAGGAAGGCGAAAAACCCCAACAGAGCATCATCCAGATTGCTAAAGCAGGGGAAAAAATTCCTTCCTGATCCCCCGAGAGGCGATCGGATATTCCCTGGATCAACTTTACCTATAAATGTTATTACCCAGTTATATTATGTACACCTAGGAAAGAATCCAGGACTTTTTTAAAGCAATCTACTGAGCTGGCCAGAACCACCTCTGGAGGGAGTCTATTCTACATTTTCACGGAAGAAACCTTTCCGTATTTGGAGATGAAATCTCTTTTCCTCTAGATGTAAAGAGCGCTCCCTCGTCCTCTGTGATGACCTTAAAATGAATAACTCAACACCAAGTTCACTATATGGACCCCTTATGTATTTATACATGGAGATCATATCCCCCCTTATGTATTTATACATGGAGATCATATCTCCCTTTATGTATTTATACATGGAGATCATATCCTCCCTTATGTATTTATACATGGTGATCATATCCCCCCCCCTTATGTATTTATACATGGAGATCATATCCCCCCTTATGTATTTATACATGGAGATCATATACCCCCTTATGTATTTATACATGGAGATCATATCCTCCCTTATGTATTTATACATGGAGATCATATCCCCCCCCCCCTTATGTATTTATACATGGTGATCATATCCCCCCCCCTTATGTATTTATACATGGAGATCATATCCCCCCTTATGTATTTATACATAGTGATCATATCCCCCCCCCTTATGTATTTATACATGGTGATCATATCCCCCCCCCTTATGTATTTATACATAGTGATCATATCCCCCCCCCTTATGTATTTATACATGGTGATCATATCCACCCTTATATATTTATACATGGAGATCATATCCCCCCCCCCTTATGTATTTATACATAGTGATCATATCCCCCCCCCCTTATGTATTTATACATGGTGATCATATCCCCCCCTTATGTATTTATACATGGTGATCATATCCCCCCCTTATGTATTTATACATGGTGATCATATCCCCCCCCCCCCTTATGTATTTATACATGGAGATCATATCCCCCCCTTATGTATTTATACATGGTGATCATATCCCCCCTTATGTATTTATACATGGTGATCATATCCCCCCCTTATGTATTTATACATGGTGATCATATCCCCCCCCCCCTTATGTATTTATACATGGTGATCATATCCCCCTCCCTTATGTATTTATACATGGTGATCATATCCCCCCCCCTTATGTATTTATACATGGAGATCATATCCCCCCCTTATGTATTTATACATGGTGATCATATCCCCCCCCCCTTATGTATTTATACATGGTGATCATATCCCCCCCCTTATGTATTTATACATGGTGATCATATCCCCTCCCTTATGTATTTATACATGGAGATCATATCCCCCCTTATGTATTTATACATGGTGATCATATCCCCCCCCCCTTATGTATTTATACATGGAGATCATATCCCCCCACCTTATGTATTTATACATAGTGATCATATCCCCCCCCCTTATGTATTTATACATGGTGATCATATCCCCCCCCCCTATGTATTTATACATGGTGATCATATCCCCCCCTTATGTATTTATACATGGTTATCATATCCCCCCCTTATGTATTTATACATGGAGATCATATCCCCCCTTATGTATTTATACATGGAGATCATATCCCCCCTTATGTATTTATACATGGTGATCATATCCCCCTTATGTATTTATACATAGTGATCATATTCCCCCCCCCCTTATGTATTTATACATGGTGATCATATCCCCCCCCCTTATGTATTTATACAAAATGGAAGGTGTGCTCACACTGTGTCCCTAAATACGAGTGCCACATCCCGATATGAGAAGCATATTTGAGAATTCCCCTTGGGGTGGGACTTTGGAGGTCACTCAAAAGATATACAAAAAATTGTATTTTAAATATATATTGGTTTTATTAGAAAAATCATAAAAAATAAACATATACAAATAACATTGAGAGCTATTAAAATTACTGGCAAAACTGATATTGATGTGGGGGTGTGCAAATCACTCAACCAATTATTCCAAGCAAGATCCGACGTTTCAAGGTAAGAACCTCTTCTTCAGGGATTTTTTGGGGAATAATCTTATCTGTAAGTATTGAAGAGATATATCAAAGCAAAACAAGCAGTTGTTGATAATAAGAAAGTATTCATATAAACATGTTTTTGAGTATAAACATACGTTCATCTGTAGAACAACATTGTAGGTAAAAACGTTATATACACTTACATGGTTGAAGGATGCATGGACACCACAATTGTTTTGCCAAGGTTAAAAACATGGAACATTAGCAACACCCACTGAGATCATCGTCAGCCTTGTCAATAAGTGGGAAGTTTGATATTTGGAGTGGATCCAATAAAAAATATAGCATGTGGTGGAAGGTGTGCAGACCAGAGGGGGCCCAAATTGCTCCAGCTGGAGTCCAAATTGGCTCAACCAAGAGGGCGGGGGTCAGTCACAGTAATGCTGTGAATAGCAAGGAAATACAATGAATAAAGCGTAAAAGGTAGAAATAAAATCCAAAAATGTTTGTTTTGTCTGGGTACAATGTATAAGGAGTACAATGACACAGCAAAACCACAGAATATGCACGTATATACAAATACTGCATGTATAGGAGGCAATAGCCCGATAGATACATGTCTAATAAATGCTTGTATGGCATCTTACTAGGATCAGATATGGTTGATAGCACTACTGAAAAAGAAACTAGTGCCTAAAGTTAAATAAAGTCCATACTATAGCAATTTTGTGACTGTAAAAGATAGCCAGTGAGACTGGGTATATAGAGATGAAATATAGTCATAACATAGGCTAGATGTGCATATTCGTGTATAAATGAAGGTTGGTAAATCCCATTGAAGTAATGGAAACTGACCTTAAGACCGCAAACTCCAAGGCAAACTTCCTCCCAGCAGTGGATGTAGACAGTACTCCATGCTGGGAGTGGTGCCTATATAGGAGCGCAGTCCGGTGAGAGCAATCAAGCTGATTGCATCTCCGCCCCCTGGTGGCCCTGGGCTCCCCGAGCGGCGCTCGCCAAACCCGCCCATATCCACGCCCCGACGAGCGCAGGAAGTGCGTCACCGGAGCGAGAGGCCAGAGGCGTAGCCGGCGGACGTCTCCCACCGGCACGGGAAATGACGTCGCTGGAACGCACGAATGCGTACAGCGGCGTGTCCCGGAAGTGGGGAGGACATCCGGAGATGTCAGCAGGGAAGGTCTCCACCGCCAGGAATCTCTGGGTCTTGTATGTCAGACCCAGACCCCGTGCCGGGCTGGAGCGAAGGGTCCCCAGGGATGCACAATCATATCCACGCAAAAGAATGTCAATCAAACAGATGCATGTACTTTGATAATACATACAAGTGTTAGAAATAAAGGAAGTATCTATATGATATATAGATACTTCCTTTATTTCTAACACTTGTATGTATTATCAAAGTACATGCATCTGTTTGATTGACATTCTTTTGCGTGGATATGATTGTGCATCCCTGGGGACCCTTCGCTCCAGCCCGGCACGGGGTCTGGGTCTGACATACAAGACCCAGAGATTCCTGGCGGTGGAGACCTTCCCTGCTGACATCTCCGGATGTCCTCCCCACTTCCGGGACACGCCGCTGTACGCATTCGTGCGTTCCAGCGACGTCATTTCCCGTGCCGGTGGGAGACGTCCGCCGGCTACGCCTCTGGCCTCTCGCTCCGGTGACGCACTTCCTGCGCTCGTCGGGGCGTGGATATGGGCGGGTTTGGCGAGCGCCGCTCGGGGAGCCCAGGGCCACCAGGGGGCGGAGATGCAATCAGCTTGATTGCTCTCACCGGACTGCGCTCCTATATAGGCACCACTCCCAGCATGGAGTACTGTCTACATCCACTGCTGGGAGGAAGTTTGCCTTGGAGTTTGCGGTCTTAAGGTCAGTTTCCATTACTTCAATGGGATTTACCAACCTTCATTTATACACGAATATGCACATCTAGCCTATGTTATGACTATATTTCATCTCTATATACCCAGTCTCACTGGCTATCTTTTACAGTCACAAAATTGCTATAGTATGGACTTTATTTAACTTTAGGCACTAGTTTCTTTTTCAGTAGTGCTATCAACCATATCTGATCCTAGTAAGATGCCATACAAGCATTTATTAGACATGTATCTATCGGGCTATTGCCTCCTATACATGCAGTATTTGTATATACGTGCATATTCTGTGGTTTTGCTGTGTCATTGTACTCCTTATACATTGTACCCAGACAAAACAAACATTTTTGGATTTTATTTCTACCTTTTACGCTTTATTCATTGTATTTCCTTGCTATTCACAGCATTACTGTGACTGACCCCCGCCCTCTTGGTTGAGCCAATTTGGACTCCAGCTGGAGCAATTTGGGCCCCCTCTGGTCTGCACACCTTCCACCACATGCTATATTTTTTATTGGATCCACTCCAAATATCAAACTTCCCACTTATTGACAAGGCTGACGATGATCTCAGTGGGTGTTGCTAATGTTCCATGTTTTTAACCTTGGCAAAACAATTGTGGTGTCCATGCATCCTTCAACCATGTAAGTGTATATAACGTTTTTACCTACAATGTTGTTCTACAGATGAACGTATGTTTATACTCAAAAACATGTTTATATGAATACTTTCTTATTATCAACAACTGCTTGTTTTGCTTTGATATATCTCTTCAATACTTACAGATAAGATTATTCCCCAAAAAATCCCTGAAGAAGAGGTTCTTACCTTGAAACGTCGGATCTTGCTTGGAATAATTGGTTGAGTGATTTGCACACCCCCACATCAATATCAGTTTTGCCAGTAATTTTAATAGCTCTCAATGTTATTTGTATATGTTTATTTTTTATGATTTTTCTAATAAAACCAATATATATTTAAAATACAATTTTTTGTATATCTTTTGAGTGACCTCCAAAGTCCCACCCCAAGGGGAATTCTCAAATATGCTATGTATTTATACATGGTGATCATATCCACCCTTATATATTTATACATGGAGATCATATCCCCCCCCTTATGTATTTATACATAGTGATCATATCCCCCCCCCTTATGTATTTATACATGGTGATCATATCCCCCCCCCCTTATGTATTTATACATGGTGATCATATCCCCCCCCCCCCCCTTATGTATTTATACATGGTGATCATATTCCTCCTTATGTATTTATACATGGAGATCATATCCCCCCCTTATGTATTTATACATGGAGATCATAACCCCCCCCCCTTATGTATTTACACATGGTGATCACATCCCCCCTTGTGTATTTATACATGGAGACCATATCCCCCTTATGTATTTATACTTGGTGATCATACCCCCCCTGTGTAATTATACATAGTGATCATATACCCCCCTTATGTATTTATACTTGGTGATCATATCCCCCCCTTATGTATTTACACGTGGTGATCACATCCCCCCTTGTGTATTTATACATGGAGATCATATCCCCCCCTTATGTATTTATACTTGGTGATCATACCCCCCTTGTGTAATTATACATAGTGATCATATCCCCCCCCTTATGTATTTATACTTGGTGATCATACCCCCCTTGTGTATTTATACATAGTGATCATATCCCCCCTTATGTATTTATACATGGAGATCATATCCCCCCTTATGTATTTATACATGGAGATCATATCCCCCCTTATGTATTTATACATGGTGATCATATCCCCCCCCCTTATGTATTTATACATGGTGATCATATCCACCCTTATATATTTATACATGGAGATCATATCCCCCCCCTTATGTATTTATACATAGTGATCATATCCCCCCCTTATGTATTTATACATGGTGATCATATCCCCCCCCCTTATGTATTTATACATGGTGATCATATCCCCCCCCCTTATGTATTTATACATGGTGATCATATTCCTCCTTATGTATTTATACATGGAGATCATATACCCCCTTATGTATTTATACATGGAGATCATATACCCCCTTATGTATTTATACATGGAGATCATAACCCCCCCCCCCCCTTATGTATTTACACATGGTGATCACATCCCCCCTTGTGTATTTATACATGGAGACCATATCCCCCTTATGTATTTATACTTGGTGATCATACCCCCCTTGTGTAATTATACATAGTGATCATATCCCCCCTTATGTATTTATACTTGGTGATCATATCCCCCCCTTATGTATTTATACCTCTTCTCAAGAGAGAATAAATTCAGTTCCTCTAATCTCTCCTCATAGCTGAGCTCCTCCATGCCTCTTATCAGTTTGGTTGCCCTTCTCTGCACTTTCTCCAGTTCCCCGATATCCTTTTTGAGAACTGGAGCCCAAAACTGAACTGCATATTCCAGATGAGGTCTTACTAATGATTTGTACAGGGGCAAAATGATATCTCTCTGTCTGGCGTCCATGCCTCTGTTATACAAGAAAGGACTTTGCTTGATCCTCTGGAATGCTCTACCCCAATCTGTCCGACTATCTCCTACTGTGTCTTTTTTCAACCTGACTAACTATGTAACGAAGCTTGATCTAACTCCTTCCTTTATCTTATTGGTCCTTACGGTCCGTACAGACCTGACAGTGGGTAAGTTTTACACAAGTTTCCAGTGGCTGCAGCCACCAGATTGTGTGTACAGTGGGGAAAAATAATGATTTAATCCCCTGCAGATTGCGAAAGTTTGCCCACTTACAAAGAAATTCTCCCGTCCCGCCCCGCCATCAGAATACTCATTACAGCTCTGCATGATATTGGCCGGCATCGGTGATCAAACCTAAATTTTTCAGCAGTACCATTTGTGAGAAACTAATAGATGTAAATTTAATTTGGTTAGTGTTGCATGACCGCACAATTGCCAGTTAAAGTAGGTCAGTGCTGAATAGCACAACATGGCCTGGTCATGAATGGGGGTAAACAATCCGGAGGGCAAGTGGTTAAATGAGAAAATAAAGGCAATGGGTTTTTGGACTCCGCTCTTTCCATGAGGATATTACTCAGGTTCACTCTAAAGAGATTTTGCTGGGTTGTTGGCGCTATTGCATCATTTATGAGATCAAATAGACTTAATCGCTCCGGCTGATCCCGGATCCGATCTCTTTTGTCGGGCGTATACGCGGTATGGGAGAAGCACATTTGGAAAATGAAGTCATTCACTGGAAAGAAGTCGGATAGGCGTTTGTATAAAAGGTCTAATCTTAGGTTACGATAATTAACATGAATAATTTACAATGTTTGTGTCTCCGGCCTCGCTGATTTCACCGCATCTCGCAACGGATCAGATAATGGGGCAAAATAATACATTAACCCTCTGGTCCAATCAGGAGCCAGACAGTCCAATGGAAAGACGGTTTATTTGAGAGTCAATTTGTTTACTGAATGGCATGAAAGGGCCCCCCCCCCCCCCGGAGCTTTCTTCTACAGGCCTCAGACAATTCTAAGAAGCACCTGCAAATACTGCTAGAAAAGAAATCGTCAATGTATCTCAATGACTCGTCACTTTACCTGGTGATCCTGCCACTAACACACTTCCTACATTAAGGTGAGCCTCTGCATCAGTACAAAGCCAGCACTCTGCCAAACTACAGCCCCAAATTTGGGTCCTGCTTTGGAGAGCACCCCCTTCCATAAGCATGTACCAACAGTCCTGAAGAAGAGGGAGGAAATTCCTCCGAAATGCGATGGAGACACCTGATATAAAGGAGCACTCTGATTGGGGGGGGGGACGTAATCCATGGGGGCACTCTGATAAAGGAACCTTATCTTTGGGGGCACTCTGATGGGGACATCTGATATAAAGGAGCACTCTGATGGGGACATCTGATATAAAGGAGCACTCTGATGGGGAACTCTGATATAAAGGGGCACTCTGATATAAAGGGGCACTCTGATATAAAGGGGCACTCTGATATAAAGGGGCACTCTGATGGGGAACTCTGATATAAAGGGGAACTCTGATGGGGACATGTGATATACAGGGGAACTCTGATGGGGACATGTGATATACAGGGGAACTCTGATGGGGACATGTGATATACGGGGGAACTCTGATGGGGACATGTGATATACGGGGGAACTCTGATGGGGACATCGGATATACGGGGGCACTCTGATGGGGACATCGGATATACGGGGGCACTCTGATGGGGACATCGGATATACGGGGGCACTCTGATGGGGTAACCTAATCTTTGGGGCACGTGGTCAATTGGGGCCCCCCCATGGGGACACCTGATATAAAGGGGCAATCTGATGGGGACAACTGGTCTATGAGGGCACACTGATGGAGGCACCTGATATATGGGAACACTCCAATGGGCACACCGAATGTGAAGGGGTGACCTGATGGGAACACATGATCCAAAATAGTACTCTGATGGGGGAACTTCAGGGGAGGACTGGGAAGGGGGGCAGGGTGAAAATCGCCGCCAGGTTGCTCTGATGCCAGGTAAAAAGGCTGCACTCAGGGCTGGATTAATGTAAGTGCCAGTCACTGTATACAGATGCTGGTCGCCGTTACACAATGTTATATTTGCAGAGCTGCAGCAAGGCGGTATGAGTTTACAGAGTACACTCCTGCACCAGGCCAGCACAATACTAACACAGTCACTTCCCTGTCAGACAGAGTGATCTCCTTCCGAGGCCCCGCCTTGCGTGATGTCATGTATTTTTGTTAAACCTCCTTTGTTGCGCTTAACATTAAATTATGTTACCACATTGTATCATGTTTGTCTTGATTCATAACATCAATATCCATTATAAAACCAGGTGGGCATGGATGATGAGATGGTTCAATGGGCCACTTGACTGGACTTTCCCCCCCCCCCAGGCCTAAGGCTGCCAGCCCTCCCCTGGGGAACTTGATGTAAAGGGGCACTCTGATGGGGACACCTAAAATATAGGGGCACTCTGATGGGGACAGCTGATATAAAGGGGCACTCTGATGGGGAAACCTGATATTAAGGGGTGCTATGATGGGGGACACCTCATATAAAGGGGCACTCTGATGGGGGGGATAAATATTGTTTAAATGCTATGAAAATTGCACATTTATCGTTTCTTGATAGACATACAATGACTGCAATCTTCCTGAGTCATAACACAAACTTGAGATTAGGCCTTCTGCCTTAACTGGAAGAATGTTTTAGTGACCGGACCTCCTTGAACTTTAATTTAAATACCCCGGCCTTAGGGTGACACAATACAGCTGATATAAAGGGGCACTCTGATGGGGACACCTGATATTAAGGGGCACTCTGATGGGGGGACACCGGATATAAAGGGGTACTCTGATGGGGGACACCTGATATAAAGGGGTACTCTGATGGGGGACACCTGATATAAAGGGGCACTCTGATGGGGGACACCTGATATAAAGGGGCACTCTGATGGGGGACACCTGATATAAAGGGGTACTCTGATGGGGGACACCTGATATAAAGGGGTACTCTGATGGGGGACACCTGATATAAAGGGGCACTCTGATGGGGGACACCTGATATAAAGCGGTACTCTGATGGGGGACACCTGATATAAAGGGGCACTCTGATGGGGGACACCTGATATAAAGGGGCACTCTGATGGGGGACACCTGATATAAAGGGGCACTCTGATGGGGGACACCTGATATAAAGCGGTACTCTGATGGGGGACACCTGATATAAAGGGGCACTCTGATGGGGGACACCTGATATAAAGGGGTACTCTGATGGGGGACACCTGATATAAAGGGGTACTCTGATGGGGGACACCTGATATAAAGGGGTACTCTGATGGGGGACACCTAAAATAAAGGGGTACTCTGATGGGGGACACCTGATATAAAGGGGTACTCTGATGGGGGACACCTGATATAAAGGGGCACTCTGATGGGGGACACCTGATATAAAGGGGCACTCTGATGGGGGACACCTGATAAAAGGGGTACTCTGATGGGGGACACCTGATATAAAGGGGTACTCTGATGGGGGACACCTGATATAAAGGGGCACTCTGATGGGGGACACCTGATATAAAGGGGACACTCTAATGGGGGAATTTGATGTAAAGGGGCACTCTGATGGGGGGGATAAATATTGTTTAAATGCTATGAAAATTGCACATTTATCGTTTCTTGATAGACATACAATGACTGCAATCTTCCTGAGTCATAACACAAACTTGAGATTTGGCCTTCTGCCTCAACTGGAAGAATGTTTTAGTGACCGGACCTCCTTGAACTTTAATTTAAATACCCCGGCCTTAGGGTGACACACTGATGGTACTGTACCAATTAAGAAGCAGCATTGGCACCCTGAGGATGAGAAGCGTGTTAGGACTACAGAACACACTTCTTATTGTTAAACACTGTTTTATACAACAGCACAGGGTGCACAGTACAACACTGGATTTTTGGCAGGACCAACTGTTTTTTTTTTTTATTATTATTATTGAACAGATATAACAAAAATGCTTTCTATGGAATAATTTATCTCCTTAGTCCCAGTGCCGTTCTATAAAGGGCTTTTAAACACGTTCCCAGCTGGAAGTGTGTGTTCTCACGTTAGGTTGACTGTGAGCTTTCAGGTGGAAGTGATCGGGTGGCTATGAAACCAGGAAACCCCCTTACACGCCACCATGTATCCTGGGCTTCGCTGTCACAACTGCAGGCCTGGGGGGGCCATGGCGGGTGTCACTATACAAGGCAGAGGGAGCTCAGTATCTATCTGTTCACTGATCCTCTCTGTTGTGAATGAACCAGGAAGTGACCTGTATCATGGTGCTTCCTGATCTGTAGATCATGCTCTGGCTGCGCTAGCTGGGGAAGCAACTAATGAAACATTGAAACATGATCTGTGCTCCATTAGCTGCAGTGGAGTACAGGGGTCTAATAGACCCCTGATGTCTCCATAAAGACCTGTCCTAACCTCATAGCTTTCTGCCTCCTCTGTACACAGGAGTTAATTATGTAGTCTCCCTCATGTAGCACAGGAGCTAACAAAGGACCACTCAGATCAGGCTGTTGCTGTGGCTCCCCTAAGGACTCCTCACAGCACCCCAGGGTGCTGCAGCACCCCGTTTGAGAAACACTGACATAGGTGACTGTTAGTCCACTATGGAGTGGCATTAACGTTATGAAAATAAGGTTTAACCACTTGCCAACCGCCGCACGACTATTTACTGCAGCAGTCAGGCGCTCCTGGGCAAAGCGACGTAAACCTACGTCGCTCGCCCACGAGCCTGTAGGCTCGTTCCCCGCCTTCCCCGTGCGTGTGACCGGCGGCTCCGATGACCACCGGCCACTCGCAATCTCCCTCAGGAGAGGGAGAAAGGCAGACGGCTGATGTAAACACAGCCATCTGTCATTCTCCCTTAGATCATGACAGAGGCTATGTGATCCTACTATGTAGGATCGCATGTCTCTGTTATGATCTAACAAGCCACGCCCCCTGACAGTTAGAATCACGCCCCTAGGGACATACTTAACCCCTTGATCACCAATAAAGTTAACCCCTTCCCTGCCAGTGTCATTTTTACATTAACAGTGCATATTTATTTACTGTAGTAACGTCACTGGTACCCCCAAAGTGTCAAAAATGTCAGTCAGGGGTCCGATCTGTCCGCCGCAATGTCGCAGTGCTGACAAAAAAAAAAAACGCAGATCACCGCCATTACTAGTTTAAAAAAAAACAATAAAAATGACATAAATCTTTCCCGTAGTTAGTAAACGCAATAACTTTTGCGCAAACCAATCAAAATACGCTTATTGCGATTTTTTTTTACCAAAAATATGTAGCAGAAAACAAATTGGCCTAAAAATGTTAAAAAGTTTGATTTTTACATTTTTTTTTTATGAGAATTTCATATAAAAAAAATTTTGAAAAATATAATTTTTTCAAAATTGTCGCTCTTTTTTTATTTATAGCGCAAAAAATAAAAATCGCACAGGTGATCAAATGCCACCAAAAGAAAGCTCTGTTTGTGGGAAAAAAGGACGTCAATTTCATTTGGGTACAGCGTCGCATGACCGCGCAATTGTCAGTTAAAGTCACGCAGTGCCGAATCGCAAAATATGGCCTGGTCTTTGAGCAGCTAAATCCTCCGGGGCTGAAGTGGTAAAAACATTTACAGCAACAAAGAAAAAATAACATTTAACCACTTCCCGTCGTTAGGCTGTTTATAAACGGCGGAAGGTAAAAGTGGTTATACCGAGATCATGACTGCAGCTACAGTTGGCAATTCTTTTTAGTAAAAAGGAATCCAAGCACCGATACAGCTGCTGGATTACTTGTTACAGGCGTAAAAATTAGGTCACACAACCCTCCAGAACCTCCCGCTGTCACCTTTACTGGGCTCTCCCGTTCGATCAGGGAGCCCGGTAAAGAGGCGATCGGCAGTATCCGTTTCCTGGGACACAGTGAGAGGAGCTGATGTTATGACATCAGAAACTGGCAGCGCAGAGGATTTCATCACATCCACTTTCGGTCTCATGTAAACAAGTCATTACCGGCTTGTGAAAGCGTCAGATCAAACCGATCTCGATTTGATCTGATGCTTTGGAGGCCAGAAGAGAGCTGTATGGTCTTAAAGACTCCAGATCTCTCCATTAAGAAGACCTATCACTACCCATGCTACCACTTTTGTGATAGTAATAAAGTTGATTACAAAAAAAAATAAATAAAGATACAGTGTTAAAAAAACTAAAAAAAAACTAATAAAATTTAAAAAATTCCAAAGCAGGGGAATAAAATCCATCACTTCCCTGAGTAAAAGCAGCACACACAGTTAACCCTTGGATGTTCACCCCTTCCCTGCCAGTGTCATTAGTACAGTTACAGTGCATATTTTTAGCACTGATCACTGTATTAGTGTCACTGGTTCCCACAAAGCAGCAAAAGTGATAGTCAGTGTCCGAATGTCCGCCGCAATATCAAAGTCGCTGATTGCCTCCATTACTAGTAAAAATAAAAAATAAAAGTTCTAGTGTATATCCCACAGTTTGTAGACGCTATAACTTTTGCGTAAACCAATCAATATACGCTTATTTTTACCAAACATATGTAGCAGAATACATATTGGGCTTTACGGTACTTACAACCATTTACAGTTAGCGTTTAATGGAGGTCGGTGATAGGCTGTGAATTACTTTATTTTGAGTTACTTTTTTTATTTTGTTTAGTTATTTTCTCTTTTTAGTTACTTCATTTTATTTAATTATTTTCTCTTTTTAGTTACTTTATTTTATTTAGTTATTTTCTCTTTTTAGTTACTTTATTTTATTTAATTATTTTCTCTTTTTAGTTACTTTATTTTATTTCATTATTTTCTCTTTTTAGTTACTTTATTTTATTTTATTATTTTCTCTTTTTAGTTACTTTATTTTATTTTATTTAGTTACTTTATTTTGTTTAGTTATTTTCTCTTTTTAGTTACTTTATTTTATTTAGTTATTTTCTCTTTTTAGTTACTTTATTTTATTTCATTATTTTCTCTTTTTAGTTACTTTATTTTATTTTATTTTCTCTTTTTAGTTACTTTATTTTATTTAGTTATTTTATTTAGTTATTTTCTCTTTTTAGTTACTTTATTTTATTTAGTTACTTTATTTTATTTAGTTATTTTCGCTTTTTAGTTACTTTATTTTATTTAGTTATTTTCTCTTTTTAGTTACTTTATTTTATTTAGTTATTTTCTCTTTTTAGTTACTTTATTTTATTTAGTTATTTTCTCTTTTTAGTTACTTTATTTTATTTAGTTATTTTCTCTTTTTAGTTACTTTCTTTTAGTTATTTTCTCTTTTTAGTTACATTATTTTATTTTGTTATTTTCTCTTTTTAGTTACTTTATTTTATTTAGTTATTTTCTCTTTTTAGTTACTTTTTTTTTATTTAGTTATTTTCTCTTTTTAGTTACTTTATTTTGTTTAGTTATTTTCTCTTTTTAGTTACTTTATTTTATTTAGTTTAGTTATTTTCTCTTTTTAGTATGTTTATTATACAGTTTGTACAAGAAGCTTTTCTTGACGATATGCTTTATATTGCTATATTCTTTTCGTATTGTAAAAAATTGACAATAAAAATGACTTGATTAAAAAAAAAAAAAAAATACACATTGGCCTAAATTTTTTACATTTTTTATTGGATTTTTTTATAGCAGAAAGTTTTTTTTTTTTTCAAAGTTGTCGCTCTTTTTATGTTCATAGCGCAAAAAAGAAAGACACGCAGAGGTGATCAAAAACCACCAAAAAAAAGCTCTGTTTGTGGGGGAAAAAAGGACATCAATTTTATTTTATGTACAGTATTGCATGACTGCGCAACTGTCAGTTAAAGTGACGCAGTGCCATGTCGCAAAAAATGGCCTGGTCATGAAGGAGGGTAAATCTTCCAGAGGTCAAGTGGTTAAAGCCGCAGATCCTAAAAATTACTTTTGAAACCACATTAGACATTGACAAGGTTTTAATTATTGGGTTAACCTAAAAAAAAAAAAGTACAAGGTCATTTTTTTTTTTTTTTTTTGGGCAAGACCAGAAACATAAGCAATTGGCAAGAAACCGAACAAAGTGAGTATGGAGATCTGGAATGACTTTCATTTTCATGTCCTGCGCGAAAATTCTGCGTTCCGCACCCCTCCCCCCCTATCTTATCCTGTCAGTATTCCACGCAAGATTGCTTTCCATCTGTCACGGATTGCACCATACGAGATGCCCGCCATCTGTCACCAAGACACCGCGCCGTTTCCTCACTTTTACTGGTGGTGCATCTGCCAGCTTTTGTCCTCAACTTTCAGACTTTACATGTGAGCCCACATTGTTATTAAGAGGGGAAAAAAATAGGATTCACCGAAAAATCTATTTCTCCAAGTTCATTGACAGACACAGCTCCATATTCTTCACCATAGGGTTATGCTGCCCTCTACAGGAGTAGGACTAGGCAGACAACCAGAAACAATGTAACAAGCCAGAATGTTGTGTTTTTTTTTTTTTTGTCTTGTTCTGTTTTTGGTTTTATGGTTAGTTTTGGGGTAAATGAGGGATAAAATAGGTGAAGGCATCATCAGTTTTTTTTTTTTTTTTGGGATAATAAGATGTGACTACAATGTTCTCATTATTATGGAATTAGATTATTGTCAATATATGATTGTTTATCAATGATGCCTTTAATAAAAAAATATTAAAATTGAAAAAAAAAAAGAATGTTGGGTTGTGTTTTACTCTTTACTTCTGAGGCTTTCTTCTATTATATTTCTGTATATTCTGGTTATTTTTACAAGTTTCTGTCAGTGTTTTTATGACACCCATTCCCTCATCTTCCTGTCCTGGTGACACCCATTACCTCATCTTCCTGTCTTTGTGACATCCGTTCCTTCATCTTCCTGTCCCGGTGACACCCATTCCTTCATCTTCCTGTCCTGGTGACACCCATTCCTTCATCTTCCTGTCCTGGTGACACCCATTCCCTCATCTTCCTCTCCCGCTGACACCCATTTCCTCATCTTCCTATCCCGGTGACACCCATTCCCGCATCTTCCTGTCCCAATTACACCCCTTCCCTCATCTTTCTCTCCCAGTGACACCCATTTCCTCAACTTCCTCTCCCGGTGACACTCAATCCCTCTTCTTCCTGTCCCAATGACACCCCTTCCCTCATCTTCCTCTCCCAGTGACACCCATTTCCTCAACTTCCTCTCCCGGTGACACTCAATCCCTCTTCTTCCTGTCCCAATGACACCCCTTCCCTCATCTTCCTCTCCCAGTGACACCCATTTCCTCATCTTCCTCTCCCAATGACACCCATTCCCTCACCTTCCTCTCCCGGTGACACCCATTTCCTCTCCCGGTGACACCCATTCCCTCATCTTCCTGTCCCAATCACTTTCCTTCCCTCATCTTCCTCTCCCGGTGACACCCATTTCCTCATCTTCCTCTCCCGGTGACACCCATTCCCTCATCTTCCTCTCCCGGTGAAACCCATTTCCTCTCCCGGTGACACCCATTCCCTCATCTTCCTGTCCCAATGACTTTCCTTCCCTCATCTTCCTCTCCCGGTGACACCCATTTCCTCATCTTCCTCTCCCAATGACACCCATTCCCTCATCTTCCTCTCCCGGTGACACCCATTTCCTCTCCCGGTGACACCATTCCCTCATCTTCCTCTCCCGGTGACACCCATTTCCTCTCCCGGTGGCACTCGTTCCCTAATCTTCCTGTCCCAGTGACGCCAATTCCCTCATCTTCCTGGCCCAGTGGCACCTGTTCCCTCATCATTTTTTAGCTTGGCTACGCCCCGCGGGCCGTCCTCGGCTTGCATAATCCCCCTCTCTGCTTACAGATACTCAGTTTTGTAGCAAGCAGTAACAGAAGCATAAAAAACTCCTTAGAGGGGTGGGTGGTGCCCACCCCTCATGTTTGGCACTACTTTGGGACGTCCTTATGGTGAAGAATATGGAGCCGTGTCTGTCAATGAACAGAAGAGAAAAGGATTTCACGGTGAGAACAAAAATCCTATTTTCTCTTCCGTTCATTGGCAGATATTCTTCACCATAGGGACGTCCCAAAGCAGTGCCAAACATGAGGGGTGGGCAAAACAAACCCAAGGCCAAACACAAGTCAATCCAGGTAATAGTAGCTCAACTAGAACAGGAGCCCAACCTGAAATACACCCTCAAGAGGGGAAAAAACAGACCCTCTAAATCGCAGCCCGCAGACTTTTGCAGCCAAAAGGAGGCAATCGCAGATGGCAAAACATCCAATATGTAAAACTTTGAAAAAGTAAATATGTGACGGGCCTTAGCGATTCTGCCCGCCGGTTAGCCTGATACCTAAAAGCCGGGAATTCAACCACCCGAAACATGGTTTCCTTAGTCAACCTGGAAATAGGGTAAACCCACCGCCGGTGGGACCATCCACTTCCTCAGAAGCGACTCCTCAAAGAGATACCGGACAGCAAAGCGTCTTGGGACCATCAAGGGTCGTATTGGCCGCACCCAGCACCTATAGACACAATTGTTAAAATAAGCTGGATAACAGAAACCCATAAACACACAGGACGGCCTGTGGGTGACTAACGGAACAGATATGTCCGCAGAGCAGCCTCGGCTGCATCCGCCAACATAAATGGCTCCAGCACTGATGCAATCAGTGCATCTACCAGCACCTTTTTTGCGCAGCACAGAAGCCATGGAGGAATCATCCTCACTGTCTAACAGGTCAGGGAAACGTGGACACAGATCCCCGTAGGGTGATCCCATCCTCAGCACCCAAACCAGATGCAGGGACAGGAGGGGGAGGGGTGCATTCGCTGAGCCAACGCCATCCATATCCCGCACAGGGGGTCAGCGACTCAAGCCCCCCACAGGGGGCGCTGACTAAGGCCCGCAAATGGGGGGGGGCACCAACAGTACCTCGCAAAGGGGTCCCCGGCAGGCACCCTTTCAAGGAGGCCGCAAACGGACTGCCCTATGGGAGGCCCACCCGCCACTAATACGGAGGGCCATGACCACTGGGAAAAGTGGATACCCCACAGAGCCATGTCAGCAAAACCTGCCTGGGACCCTCCCCCCCCAAACAGCCGTCCTACCAGAAGGGGGAGCCTAAGTAGGCCACTAAACCGTGGCCTAAATTTTCTCATGCGTGGCCTAAATTTGCGGCCATGCAGCCCGGTAGGCTGCAAAGCCGCGGCCTAAATTTTCGGCCACTCTGCCACGAAAGCGTGATCTGGGGGAAACCCACGACTAGCTAGGGGAGCGGAGGGAAGACAAATGTCCCAGGGTACAATGGTGGCTTTAGCTGCCGCAACTGTGGCCACCCCATACAAATTCCAGCTTGTAAGCCGCAGGTAAAATTTTTGGCCTGCCCAACCGCTTGGTATTCAGACCCGCGGGCATTGGGCCACCCACCCCCCATGGTCCACCAGCTGTCCCACGGGGACCCATAAATTCCACCCACTCCATAGCAGGCCCACCAAGGGCAACAGCGCACCACGGCCAAGGGCACTTACAGTCTGGGCATCAACCATCCCCTCCCCCCCATAAACAGAGCCAGCTCAATGCCACCCTGTGGGGGGGGGAGATAACCCCAGAGGGACCAATCACATCAGGTAGGACCCGTGCTCCACACCGTATCCAGGGAAGGAGAGGAGGGGGCCCCCTATTTTCGATCCAGCACATCGGGCGCTTAACACTCCCAAGACAGAAACCTCCACTCCACCAAAATGGGGGAACTGTCGAACAGAAGGAACGCTGCGACTCAGGCCAAGACCCGGTCATATGCGACCTTGTGTGACGTCTAACTCGTGGGCAAGCCCCCGTCCAGTGGGACTATGTCGTGGCCGACCGAGCACGGAGCTACAGTCTGCATGCTCGCTCACTGGCCGGGCTGAGGGGACCACTGGAACTGCAATTGTCCAGCCCGTCCCTCATCCCGGCAGTTGCTAGAAGAGCTCCACAGGAAAAAACCTGGATCCAAAAACAAACAGCAAAAAGACAAAAATGCCAAGACCTAGGGCCGGCAGGGAGACTAGGTCATACTCTGAACTAGGCAAACAAAAATGGAGTATCTGTAAGCAGAGAGGGGGATTATGCCAGCTGAGGATGACACGCGGGGCGTAGCCAAGCTTTTGAGCTGTCTGCCTATCCCTACTCCCGTAGAGGGCCGCATAACCCTTTGGTGAATAATATGGAGCTGTGTATGTCAATGAACAGAAGAAGTTCAAAAGTGATGATTTTTTTTTTGGTGACAGGTTCTCTTTAACTGACTTAATATCGGGCAAATTTACCCTGTTCCTGCCCAGGCCAATTTTCAGCTTTCAGCGCACTTTGAAATGACAATTGCGCGGTCCTGCATGACTGTACTCATATGACATTTTTATTATTTTATTCACACAGAGCTTTCTTTTTGTTGTATTTAATCACAGCTGTGTTTTTTTTATTTTTTGCTAAATATACGGAAAAAACGGGATTCTTGACTTACCGTAAAATCCATTTCTCTAATGTTCATTGATGGACACAGCTTCTGGTCTTAACCATTGGGTTATACTGCCCACTACAGGAGTAGGACACTAGGCAGGAAAAAAGTCTGGATATGCCTATGGGCAGTCCCAGGGGGTATACTCCCCTCTCCCTGTTATAGGTACTCTAGGTTTTGTTACAAGCAGTGTCAGAAGAAAATACAACTCCATAGAGGGGCGGGTGCTGTGTCCGTCAATGAACATCAGAGAAATAGATTTTACGGTAAGTCAAAAACAGCATTTTCTCTTTCGTTCATTGATGGACACACAGCTCCTGATCTTCCGAACCATTAGGACGTTCCAAATCAGTCTTAAACATGAGGGGTGGGAACAGCAAAAAATTCAAGGCTTAACAGTAGCCAACCAGGCAACAGAAGCTCAACCAAAACAACTGGAGCCCATCTGAAAAAAAAAAAAAAACAATACACCCTTAAAGAAGACCAGGTCCTCTAAACAGCAGCCTGCAAAACCTTGCAGCCAAAAGAAGCATCCGCAGGTGCCAACACATCCACTTTATAGAACTTTGTGAAAGTGTGCACCGACGACCAGGTGGCCACCTTGCAAACCTACGTCACCGACGCCTGATGACGGAAGGCGCAGGAGGCACTGAGCGCCCAAGTAGACTGTACCTTGACAGGGAAAGGAGGAATCTGACCCCTAAAGGAATAGGTCTGAATCAACGTCTGTCTGATCCATCTGGAAATGGTCACAGAGGAAACGGAAAACCCTTTCCAAGGCCCATACGTAAGCACAAATAGTGAGTCTGACTTACTGAAAGACTCCGTAGCTGTCAGGTACACCCTTTTTGCCAGAACCACATCCAAGGCATGCAAGGCAATTTCCTTCGGATGTTTTGGCCTGGGACACAGGAAAGGCAACACAATGTCCTCATTCAAATGGGAATCAGAGACAACTTTTGGAAGGAAGGACAGACAGAGGCAAAGAACCACCTTATCTCCGAGATTAACCAAGTAAGGTGAACAACAGATAAACAACAGGATAACGCAGACACTTCCGCACCCCTGCATACAGAGGTGATAGCCACCAAAAAAAGCCACCTTCTGAGGCAGCGTAAGCAAGGGAATCTCCCAAAGATTCTCAAAGGGAGGCACCAAACTGAGGTCTGAATGCGGCAACAGAGACCGGAGGAACCCCCATGTCGAACACCATGAAGAAAGGTACACACCAGGGAGTGTGTAGCCAAGGGTCACTGGAAGACGACCGCCCAAGCCGACACCTGGCCCTTGATGGTACTCAAGGCCAATTTCTGTTCAACCCCCTGTTGAAGGAAGATCAAGATCCGAGCCACTGACAACATCAGGCCCAGCAACCGCATGCAAGTCCGGTGGGATGACCATCTGCTGGACAGCAGGAGGCAAATTGCAGCCTGCAGTTTCTGGAGTTTGTCCAGAGGAAGGAGTACTCTGGCTAAGGCTCTGAGTCCTGGCTAGAGCACTGAGCCCTGGCTAAGGTGCTGAGTCCAGAGTCAGACCCAAATAGTCTAGCTTCATGGAAGGAACCAAGGCAAACTTCTGAAGATTCCAAATCCAGCCAAACTCCGTCAGAGTCCGTATGGTGATCTCCAGTTTTTCCACCAGCGCAGTAGGAGACTCTGCTCACAGAAAAAGGTAATCCGAGTAGCCCAGGGACCACAATCCCTTGCTGACCTAACAAAGCTAGCACCAGGGCCAACACTTTCATGAAGACCCGAGGAGCAGAGGCGAGACCAAAGGGTAACGCCACAAACTGATAATGTTCCTCTGCCACGGGAAAGCGGAGGAAGCGCTGGTGACCGACACATATTGGATTGTGAAGGCAAGCATCCTTGATATCGATGGAGGCAAGAAAATACCCCTGATGTAGGGAAGCCACCCCTCTGCTAATGGACTCCATTCTGAAATATCTGCACCCGCACAAAGTAGTTCAGCGCCTTGAGGTCCAGAATTGGACGCACCTTGCATTCCTTCCTGGGGACCGTAAACAGGTTTGAGTAAAACCCCTGAAAACATTAAAGGGCACTGATGAGGCTGCGCTGCTGAGACAGAACTAAAGGGCACTGATGAGGAGGCAGTAATATGCAGCACCGATAGGCAATGATAGGTGGCACTGACTTGCATCACTGATGTTCACTTACTGGTATCACTGCTGGATACTGTTGGGGCTGCACTGATGATCAGTACAGGTCTCCCCTATGAGGAGATGCCGCTGATCGGCTCTCCTCTCCTCACACTGTCAGTGTGAGGTGAGGAGAGCCAATAAACTGTATTTTCTTGTTTACATGTGATCAGCTGTGATTGGACACAACCGATCACTTGGGTAAAGAGCCGCGTCATTGGCTTTTTACCGAGATCGGTAGACAAATGACGGCGGGAGGGATCCTCTCTCGTTCTGGGACGACGTCATATGACGTTGTCCCAGTCTTACCACGCTTGTGCGCCCACAGGGGCGCAGTGATTTCGAGCGCACCATGCCTGCAATCGCAGAGCCCTCCTCGGATGCGCAAGCGCAGCGAGACAGGGGTAACGTCATATGACGTCGTCCCAAAACGAGAGAGGATCCTGCCCACTGTCATTTCTCTATACAGCGGGCGGGAGTAGTTAATGAGACACCCAGGGTCTAAAATAACATAACCCCTGAAGCATTCGGGTGGCAGACCAGGCGCCAGGATGCAATTTCTTGTCGCCATGGTGACCTGGTGCCTGAGATCGGGCGAGCCCTCACGTATAGAACATCTAAATCAATATGCAATAGGAGGATCAGAAGTGTATTAAATCAGAACTACACCCTAAAAGGGAAGTTCCCCTTTATGCCCTCCTTTTGGCCTGGTTCACATCTATGCGTTTTTCAGCCACTTTGTTTTTGGAAAAGGTCAGGGATTTTATTTAAATGCAAAACAGTTCTTTTGCCTGTTTTTGGCACTTTTTTTGTACCGGTCAGATCGCCGTGGCAATCCACTGGAAGCTCCCATGCCCCCACCACCCGCAACCTTCTGGGACACGTCACAGATCCTAGAAGGCTGCGGGACTATTCACAAAGGTGGGCAGCTGGCTGTTAAGCCGCAAGAAATGGCCACAGTAAACATGCCGGCGCCTGGACCCAAACATTGACAAAGAAGAAGTTCAGGTGAGCATGGCGCTGGACCCCTGGTTAGGCGAGTGTCCTTTTATTATAGTTTTCCATTTATTATAATTTTTAACTCACAATTTTTTATTTTTTTCAAAAAGGCTGCAGAATCGATTTAAAGATGAATTCCAGGCCTTGTATACTTGTAGTTACATTGTTCCAGCCTTGACCAATGTAACTATGCATATACCAGCCCTAGAAGCTGGAAATCGCTGTATGGACACCACAACTACAACTCTACTACTGTGATCTCCACTTTTTTCCGTATTTCATGCTGAGCGACTGGCCTGCTGCAAAGAATACAAGAGATGGGCCGCTCAGCACAGGCAGCATTCAGAGAATGCCTTGCATTTTTGGAATGAATGCAATGCAGTCTCTGATTTAATAAGGGGGAGAGTGTGACATCACTCCGTCCTCTCCACATCATCCAATCAGTCTGAGATTCTGGGATCAGAGATTTGCATTTTTTTTTTTTGGTGCCGAAACCCGGGAATGAAGAGATTTGCATTTTTGAAACCCTACAGGACCCCTCCACGGGCTGGGGAGCCTACATCAACACTGGGGGATACCTCACACATGTGGCGCGAACACCATTTACATTTGCATGTGTGACTTACGCATTCGCTCACTTCTGCATGCAAGCATGGAGGGATGGGAGCGCTTTCATTTTTTTTTTTCTTTTTTTACACTATCCCTTTAATTTTTTTTTTAGCACTTTTATTTATATTACAAGAAATGTAAACACCCCTTGTAATATAAATAAATGATGACAGCTCCTCTTTATGGAGATATCTGGGGTCTATAAGACCCCAGATCTCTCCTCTACCTTTAAAAGAAAAAGATAAAAAAGAAATTGTTTACTGCCGCCCAAGACATTGCTCCGGTCCTTCAAGATCACAGAGGTCATCAGAGATGTCTGTTCACCTCTATGGCCATCCGCGCAAACCATCCAATCATTTCCTGGGCTCGCCGGTAAGAAAGGTAAGCCCAAGAAACACCAGCGAGCGGCGGAAAGGGGGGTGGGGGTTGTTGGTGGGTTTAACAACCCCTCCAGCTGCTTCTGAAAGCGATCCAGTGGCTAATTAGCCGCTCTGATCATTTTAATGAGAGAGAATTGCTGGCTGAAAAAGCAAAATACTGGAGTTTTGGCTGATAGCTTCATCCATAACCCCAGTAAACGACTTCAAATCCGCAACGTATAAATATGTATTGTGGTAGTGAAGTGAAACTACTTGCTGATATTTTATTCAATGATCCTATGGAACTTGTACATATCAATGACCCAATCCTAAAGGAAGCACCAATTTGACTGCAAAATAGGTCAAATTAGGGACCTTGATATACACAATCTTGTTGAATCTGTATTGGTAAAAGTAAATCAATTATTGTTGGCGATTTCTTCAAAATACGTTTTATTGCATATTTTATAAACTGTACAATAATATATTTTTAATGATATATTAAAAGTTCAGATTTGTGAAGAGATAATTATGGTATATTACAGTTGTAGGAATTTTCAGATACTATTTTCCCTTGAAGTACATTCAAAGTTCCCTTTTTTGTGCCTGTTTGGGAGCATTCTGTATTTGTGTTATTATTAGGATGGTACCTCTTGAAGAAATGAGTTAGTTGATATGTATATTCCACTTCCTGTTTGTTTCCCCATCAATTAGGTGTCCATATGAGGTCTACTTCTATTCTTGTAAAATTGCACACCAATCTACAGCCACTGTAGGGCTGTAGACAACCTGAGGTCTTTAGGCTACTGTAGGAATTTACATCACTATCCTAGCTCTGAGGGGTACTGTAGGACCTTAGGACACCATCTAAGGTCTGCAGACAACCATCTGAGGTCTTAAGGCTACTGTACAATTGTACTCCATTATCTTAGCTCTGAAGCCCCCCATTTGAGCTCTGTAGGCCACTTTAGCACCTTAGGACAACATCAAAGGTCTTTAGGCTACTGCAGGATTGTACTCCAACATCCTAGCTCTGAAGGCTCCCACCTGGGCTCGGCAGGCCACTGAAGAAATTAGGACACCAACTAAAGGTCTGCAGGCCTGTCAGGGATACCACATGCAGGCATCCAGCAAGGGTGATCAGATCAGTTGGCTGCACCAAGGAATCAGGACCCAGATGGATAAAGATGTAAATAAGTTTATTAAGCAAAATGACACACTCCAATACCAACACCAGTGACCATAAACAAGTAAACAAAATATAAATGATAACAGTACAAAACCCCAATAGAACCTAACAAACTATATACAAAGGGATGGAGCAAACAATAGCAGGACAGGACAGGGACAGGAGACAAGGAAAGCAGGGAGCCAGGTACAGGAAGCAGGATGCAGGGAACAGGACTCAGGATCAGGATACAGGTTTCAGGATACAGGTTCAGACAGGGACACGGCTAGCAGAGAAAATACTGAAGCACTGAGCCTCAGTGAAGGGCGGGCTTATATTCCCTCAGCAGTCCTCCTCAGGTGCAGCTTAATTAAAAGAACAGTCCAGCTGCTGGGAGACACCCGCTGGTGGGCCCTGGAACTGCGCCCCTCAGTTCCAGCAACAACAGTGCCACCAGCAGGTGACCCATGTAATGACACAGATCCTGACAGTTCCCCCCCTTTAAGGAGCGGCCTCCGGACGCTCCATTGTGCTTCTACCCCAAAAGTCCAAAAAGGTCTCCCCTCCATGTCTGCGGGTCTTCTAGCACTCTCTAGGCCAAAGTCCTTTAACTTGCCGGAAGGCGTGCCACCAGAGTCCAGCAATTGATCATGCGCCCCACCACCAGGGTCTGGAAGCCGTCTTGGCACCCCACAGGTCAAGTTCCTGAAGAGGCGTAACATTAGGGATACACCTGCCCTCATTGCAACACATGTCCCAACACTGGGACTGAAGGCAAGCTGGACATCAAGCAGGGGAGCGCCAGCGGCATGCAGGATATCCGGCAGTGGCACACCAGGCTGGGCAACAGACAGTGGCACATCAAACAGGGCGGCAGACCGTGGCTCAGCAGGCACTGGATCAGCAAACACTGGGTCAGCAGGCACCGGAACAGCAAGCACTGGGTCAGCGGGCACTGGAACAGCAAGCACTGGGTCAGCAGGCAAAGGATCAGCAGGCACAGGATCAGCAGACACATGATCAGCAGACACATGATCAGCAGGCACATGATCAGCAGGCACAGTAGTGGTCACCAGAACAGCGGGCACGGGATCAGCTGGCACCGGATCAGCGGGCTGAGTAAGAGACACCGGATCAGCAGGCACCGGAACAGCAGGCACTGGGTCAGCGGGCACTGGAACAGCAAGCACTGGGTCAGCAGACTGGGTAGTGGTCACCAGAACAGCGGGCACCAGAACAGCGGGCACTGGATCAGCAGGCACCGGATCAGCGGGCACTGGACCAGCAGGCATTAGAACAGCAGGCACTGGATCAGCAGGCTCAGTAGGAGGCACCGGATCAGTGGGCACTGGATCAGCAGGCTCAGTAGAAGGCACCAGATCAGCGGGCAATGTAACAGCAGGCACTGGATCAGCAGGCTCAGTAGGAGGCACCGGATCAGTGGGCACTGGAACAACAGGCATCAGAACAGCGGGCACTGGATCAGCAGGCTCAGTAGAAGGCACCGGATCAAAGGGCACTGGATCAGCAGGCTCAGTAGGAGGCACTGGATCAGAGGGCACCGGAATAGAAGGCACTGGATCAGCGGGCTCAGTAGGAGGCACCAGATCAGCGGGCACTGGAACAGCAGGCATCAGAACAGTGGGCACTGGATCAGCAGGCTCAGTAGGAGGCACCGGATCAGTGGGCACTGGATCAGCGGGCACTGGAACAACAGGCATCAGAACAGCGAGCACTGGATCAGCAGGCTCAGTAGGAGGCACCGGATCAGTGGGCACTGGATCAACAGGCTCATTAAGAGGCACCAGATCAGCGGGCACTGGATCAGCAGGCATCAGAACAGCAGGCACTGGATCAGCAGGCTCAGTCGGAGGCACCAGACAAGCGGGCACTGTAACAGCAGGCATCAGAACAGTGGGCACTGGATCAGCAGGCTCAGTAGGAGGCACCGGATCAGTGGGCACTGGAACAACAGGCGTCAGAACAGCGGGCACTGGATCAGCAGGCTCAGTAGAAGGTACCGGATCAGTGGGCACTGGGTCAGCAGGCTCAGTAGGAGGCACTGGATCAGCGGGCACCGGAACAGCAGGCACTGGATCAGCGGGCTCAGTAGGAGGCACCAGATCAGCGGGCACTGGAACAGCAGGCATCAGAACAGTGGGCACTGGATCAGCAGGCTCAGTAGGAGGCACCGGATCAGTGGGCACTGGATCAGCAGGCACTGGAACAACAGGCATCAGAACAGCGGGCACTGGATCAGCAGGCTCAGTAGGAGGCACCGGATCAGTGGGCACTGGATCAACAGGCTCAGTAAGAGGCACCAGATCAGCGGGCACTGGATCAGCAGGCATCAGAACAGCAGGCACTGGATCAACAGGCTCAGTAAGAGGCACCAGATCAGCGGGCACTGGATCAGAAGGCATCAGAACAGCAGGCACTGGATCAGCAGGCTCAGTAGGAGGCACCAGATCAGCGGGCACTGTAACAGCAGGCATCAGAACAGTGGGCACTGGATCAGCAGGCTCAGTAGGAGGCACCAGATCAGTGGGCACTGGATCAGCGGGCACTGGAACAACAGGCATCAGAACAGCGGGCACTGGATCAGCAGGCTCAGTAGAAGGCAACGGATCAGTGGGCACTGGATCAGCAGGCTCAGTAGGAGGCACCGGATCAGCGGGCACCGGAACAGCAGGTACTGGATCAGCGGGCTCAGTAGGAGGCACCAGATCAGCGGGCACTGGAACAGCAGGCATCAGAACAGTGGGCACTGGATCAGCAGGCTCAGTAGGAGGCACCGGATCAGTGGGCACTGGATCAGCAGGCACTGGAACAACAGGCATCAGAACAGCGGGCACTGGATCAGCAGGCTCAGTAGGAGGCACCGGATCAGTGGGCACTGGATCAACAGGCTCAGTAGGAGGCACCAGATCAGCGGGCACTGGATCAGCAGGCTGGGTAACAGGTATAATTGTATGTGTTGGGAAAAATCTCCTTTTCTTTTTAGGTTTAGATACAGAAATCTTGCTAGTGGTTGCAGGGCTATGAATAGATTGTGAAGTAGATGGAAGCGAAATGGCAGTATAGGGAGATGGTGGAAAAGGAGAAACAGTTACAGAGGAGAATTTCTGAGAGGTTGCTAGAGGCAACAGAGTAGTAGAGGAAGTTTTCACAGAGTTAAATGCAGGAAAAGTGCAACTCGTTAAGCCAGGATATGAACAAGCAGTGGAAAGCAAACCATACCTAACTGCAGCTGTGGTTGCTACGGGTAACGGAGAGGATAAACTTTGAGAAAACTGGTGTCCAGAGGCAGAAGTGGATTGGTGTGAGTTAGCTGATGCTAAATTGGAAAGATCTGACCAGGTTTGCAATAAGGCCTGAACAAAACTCAATTTACAACCCCCTTGTCTGATTAGAGAATATACAGCATTCATGCAATCCAACAGGGCCTCTGGAGAATACACTGAATAATGTTCAATAAAATAGGGTTTATCATCTTCCAAGAGCCACACAAGAGATACCACCTGAGAGACACTAAAAGGAGGAGAATAATCATCACCACCCTTAGGGGTATTAGATAAAGCCAACTCTGCACAGAGCTGAATAAGTGGCTGAATCTCTTTGAACAAAACTCTGCCTTTGTCAACAAACGAGTGGGCCAGACGGATGCATTCCAACAACTGCTCGCTAGTGTAAGTTTTCAAAATTTGGCGACAATATTCCCTGTCTTCTGTTACAAGCAAAGAAAAATAAAAGACCTCCTCTGACTGCATCTTGCAACAACCAGAAAATTCCTAATTCCCAGGTGCAACCGATCTGATCGTTAGTGGCTTCAGTATTCTGTCAGGGATACCACATGCAGGCATCCAGCAAGGGTGATCAGATCAGTTGGCTGCACCAAGGAATCAGGACCCAGATGGATAAAGATGTAAATAAGTTTATTAAGCAAAATGACACACTCCAATACCAACACCAGTGACCATAAACAAGTAAACAAAATATAAATGATAACAGTACAAAACCCCAATAGAACCTAACAAACTATATACAAAGGGATGGAGCAAACAATAGCAGGACAGGACAGGGACAGGAGCAGGGCCGGATTAAGAGCATCATGGGCTTGGTGCTGAGGATTTTGAAGGGCCTTAAGGGCCGTGCCTTGGCATGCACCCAGAGGAGGAAGGGTGCAGCCATGCATGCCTAGTTCAACATGGGATGCTGTCTCTGAAGCCCATAAACACATCCATGCATCGGCAACTGTCCCTCCTTGTCCGGCCTTCGTGCTGTGTGGGGAGGTTCTGAGGGAGCTGCCTGGGGAAGCGAGCATAGAAGCCAGACTTCTGTGTTTACAAGTGACAGAAGAGCGGTAACAGTGAATATGGCCAACCCGGGGCCTATATTAAGGTAGGGGCCTGGAGCTGCAGCTCCAATAGCCCCTATGTTAATCTGGCCCTGGACAGGAGACAAGGAAAGCAGGGAACCAGGTACAGGAAGCAGGATGCAGGGAACAGGACTCAGGATCAGGATACAGGTTTCAGGATACAGGTTCAGACAGGGACACGGCTAGCAGAGAAAATACTGAAGCACTGAGCCTCAGTGAAGGGCGGGCTTATATTCCCTCAGCAGTCCTCCTCAGGTGCAGCTTAATTAAAAGAACAGTCCAGCTGCTGGGAGACACCCGCTGGTGGGCCCTGGAACTGCGCCCCTCAGTTCCAGCAACAACAGTGCCACCAGCAGGTGACCCATGTAATGACACAGATCCTGACAAGGCCACTATATGAGGTCTTTAGGTTACTGTACAATTGTACTCCACCATCTTAACTCTAAGGGCCCCTATCTGAGCTCTGTAGGCTACTGTAGGACCTTAGCACCACCATCTGAACTCTTGAGGATACTGTATGAGTGTACGCCACCATCTGTTGGCTGCTGTAAATTTGTAAACCATTTTTATTTTAAAGACATACCTTAAGTGCTATCCTAGCTTCATAAATCAAACCCAACAGGGTTGTATGCCACCACCTGAGCTGTGAAGGCCACCATCTTATACATGTAGGCCACTGTAGGCTCCAAGTCAACATCTGAGGTCTATAGGCCACCACAGGATTGTATGCAGCCATCAGAGCTCTAAAGGTCACCATCTGAGGTATGTAGGCCACTGTAGGATCCTAATGCCCCGTACACACGTACCGATTGTCGGCCGAACGATCGGCCGTCTTTTGTCCAGTGCTGTCGTGTTGGTTGAAAAGTGCTCAAGACTGCACACGAATTTTGTCGGCCAACAACAACCTTCAGAAGTGATGTCATGTGATGGTTAACTTTCCGTGTGTTTTTTCTTCTCTGAGCATGCCCAGTCTTGCTCATCTGGCTTTTGTCGGCCGAAATCTGTACTGACTGACGAACAATCGGCCGTTCTGGTGTTAGCCTACAAAAATTTTATAGCATGCAGACCTTGTTCGGCCGAAAAGTCGCAGTCGGTTGTCGGAAGCATCATACTAACAAGCCGACAATCGGCCGATCGGACGTTGGCCGAATATTTACGGCCGACAATCGGTACGTGTGTACGGGGCATGGGTCAACATATATGGTCTGTAGGCCACCACAGAATTGTATGCCACCATTTGAGCTCTCTGAAGGACAACATCTGAAGTATGTGGGCCACTGTAGGACCCTTAAATCAACATACGAGGCCTGCAGGCCACCACAGGATTGTATGCCACCATCTGAGGTATGTAGGCCACTGTAGGATCCCCTAAGTCAACATATGAGGTCTGGGGGCCACCACAGAATTGTATGCCGCCATCTGAGCTCTGAAGGCCACAATATGAAGTATATAGGCCGCTGTAGGACTCTAAATAAACATAGGAGGTCTGCATGCCACCACAGGATTGTATGCCACCATCTGTAGTCTACTTTAGGCTTGTACACCACCATCATGCAAAAGGCATGCCTTAAGTGCTATCCTAGCTTCATATTTCAAATCCAATGTCCGCAAAGCATTTTCAAACATGTAGGTAAACGCTATTCCATATAAAGCCATGTTATTGTTTGTTAATATCTCATTGTGACTTACATATAGAGATCCATAGGAAACTCCTTCATCATGTGGGTTATTATGAATTCCACCATCAGATCTGAAAGAGAGCAAGGAATGAGTATCTGACACCGATCATTACCACCAACCCCCCCCCCCCCCCACCTTTGAAATAACAGCCGTTAAAGCAGGTCACAGGCACCATCTGGCATGGGGCACACTAGGGTGGGCTTATTATCCTGGTGGTAATACCTATGGCTTTCTGCTCTGATTTACTTGAATGAAGACAACCTAAGGACTGGATTACAGTTCTAAACTCCGGGCTTTTATCAGTGTGGAAAAGGATGGGGGGGGGGGGGATTACCATGGCAACAGAAGCTGCTAAAAATAATCATAAGAGGACCGGGCTGCTTGTGTTTCTCTGAATGAGCTCATTACAGATAAGCCCTACAAGGGGAACCTAAAGAGAATCTCCACCTTTCTGCCCTAGAACATGAAAAGGCTGCAGATGATTCCTACTTCCTCATGCAATGATTTAGATATAGATCTTAGTGTGCAACGACCTCAGTCTTTTATCATTTTAATTATCTATAGGACTTTGTATCTACATTTTGCTTTTTGATTACACTCTTAAGAAAGAGAAGTGGGGGGGAGGGGGTGAATATTAAGGAAAAAACTGTCTTCACGATGTTGTGCTTCTCTCTTAAGGCTATTGTAAGCTGTAATGTGCACAGGCAATCAAGTTGCTAAGATGTCCAGTTGCAATTTTGAACACATAACAGAATGCTCATCCTATTGGCCAGACTGAATGGGAGGACCGGCCTCCATTTAATTAGGGCAAACGTCATTATAACCACCTGAGCAAATTTCAGTGTTCTAATGAGGAAAGTTGCAGTGTCAGTATCCCTTTAGACACACTGGTGATTATATGAGTTTGGTGTAATGAAAACAACCTAATGTAGTATGTTATTTTTACATTGCCTTCTGACAGGTGCGGAGTCTTGATATCACCTTGCTTGTTTTGTTTTGTTCTTTCTAAAAGGACCAAGTAATAGGAAGAGCAAGTCTCAAAATGATTGATTCTGGGTTGGAGTAAGCTTCAAAATTAACCTTTGGGTTGCGGGCCAATTACAACCCATGATAAGGGTTTTGCACACTGTTGTTCTAAATCTGAGTTTAGAGATGCAATATGGATCAAATTAGATGGGCTGAAGGACATGTGTTTAGTTCTTTATGAATAAAGATTATATATTTGTGCGGTTTATATGGTATTCCATTAAGCCCCTGCCACCCGCGCAACCATGGATGGTTTCCTTTTTCTTTGTTGGACCAGGGTTCTCCAAACGTTCTCAACAAAGGGCCAGTTAATGCCCTTCAGACTTAAGGGGGGCCGGACTAGGGCCATTGGGAGTAGAAAATGTCTTGGTGTCCATTAGGAGTAATCAATGCTGTATCTTTGGTTATAAAGGGAGGACTAGTGTCAATGGAAGGAATAGTGCCCCATCATTGGTGTCAATGGAAGGAACTGCCCCATCGTTGGTGTCAATGGAAGGAATTGTGCCCCATCATTGGTGTCAATGGAAGGAACTGCCCCATCGTTGGTGTCAATGGAAGGAATTGTGCCCCATTGTTGGTGTCAATGGAAGGAATTGTGCCCCATCGTTGGTGTCAATGGAAGGAATTGTGCCCCATCGTTGGTGTCAATGGAAGGAATTGTGCCCCACCGTTGGTGTCAATGGAAGGAATTGTGCCCCATCGTTGCTGTCAATGGAAGGAATTGTGCCCCACCGTTGGTGTCAATGGAAGGAATTATGCCCCATCGTTGGTGTCAATGGAAGGAATTGTGCCCCATCGTTGGTGTCAATGGAAGGAATTGTGCCCCACCGTTGGTGTCAATGGAAGGAATTGTGCCCCATCGTTGGTGTCAATGGAAGGAATTGTGCCCCATCGTTGGTGTCAATGGAAGGAGTTGTGCCCCATCGTTGGTGTCAATGGAAGGAATTGTGCCCCATCGTTGGTGTCCATGGAAGGAATTGTGCCCCATCATTGGTGTCAATGGAAGGAATTGTGCCCCATGGTTGGTGTCAATGGAAGGAATTGTGCCCCATCGTTGGTGTCAATGGAAGGAATTGTGCCCCATAGTTGGCGTCAATGGAAGGAATTGTGCCCCATAGTTGGCGTCAATGGAAGGAGTTGTGCCCCATCGTTGGTGTCAATGGAAGGAATTGTGCCCCATCGTTGGTGTCAATGGAAGGAATTGTGCCCCATCGTTGGTGTCAATGGAAGGAATTGTGCCCCATCGTTGGTGTCAATGGAAGGAATTGTGCCCCATCATTGGTGTCAATGGAAGGAATTGTGCCCCATCGTTGGTGTCAATGGAAGCAATTGTGCCCCATCGTTGATGTCAATGGAAGCAATTGTGCTCCATCATTGGTGTCAATGGAAGCAATTGTGCCCCATCATTGGTGTCAATGGAAGCAATTGTGCCCCATCGTTGGTGTCAATGGAAGGAATTGTGTCCCATCGTTGGTGTCAATGGAAGGAATTATGCCCCATCGTTGGTATCAATAGAAGGAATCGCGCTCTGTCGAAGGAATTGTACTCTTTACATGGTGTCATTGGGAGGAATAGCACCACATCGTTGGTGTCAGTGGATGGAATATTGCCCCATGGGCCAGTTAAAGGCAAGCAAAGGGCTGCAGTTTGGAGACTGCTGTGTTAGATATACTGTAGTTTACCCATCAGTGCCAGTTCAAATCAGCACTGCACACCATGTTCCAATCGCAATGTGTGTGAGGTCCGCTGTGGGTGTCAGTAGATTCCTAATGACATTACAAATGCAGTGCGTATGCCTGCACCAGATCACATGCTACTGCAGTACTATGTGATCTGGTTACAGTGTGCTTTTAAAAGTAGTTCATGCACTACTTTTGGTGCGATCCAGTGCAATTTCAGCCCATTCAAATAAATGGGGTGAAAATCGCATCATACTGAAATTCCACAGGAATGCCGAGCTGGTGTCAGTGAGAGGAATAGGGCCCCATCATTGGTATCAGTGGGGGGGAATAGTATCCCATCATTGGTGTCAGTGGGAGGAATAGTATCCCATCATTGGTATCAGTGGGAGGAATAGTGCCCCATCATTGGTATCAGGGGGGAGGAATAGTGTCCCATCATTGGTGTCAGTGGGAGGAATAGTGTCCCATCATTGGTGTAGGTGGGGGGAAGAGTGCCCCATCATTGGTATCAGGGGGGAGGAATAGTGCCCCATCATTGGTATCAGGGGGGAGGAATAGTGCCCCATCATTGGTATCAGGGGGAGGAATAATGTCCCATCATTGGTGTCAGTGGGAGGAATAGTGCTCCATCACTGGTATCAGTGGGAGGAATAGTGCCCCATCATTGGTGTCAGTGGGAGGAATAATGTCCCATCATTGGTGTCAGTGGGAGGAATAATGTCCCATCATTGGTGTCAGTGGGAGGAATAATGTCCCATCATTGGTGTCAGTGGGAGGAATAGTGCCACATCATTGGTATCAGTGGGAGGAATAGTGCCCCATCACTGGTATCAGTGGGAGGAATAGTGCCCCATCATTGGTGTCAGTGGGAGGAATAATGCCCCATCATGGTGTCAGTGGGAGGAATAGTGCCCCTTCATTGATATCAGTGGGAGGAATAGTGTCCCATCATTGGTGTCAGTGGGAGGAGTAGTGCCCCATCATTGATATCAGTGGGAGGAATAGTGTCCCATCATTGGTGTCAGTGGGAGGAATAGTGCCCCATCATTGGTGTCAGTGGGGGGAATAGTGCCCCATCATTAGTATCAGGGGGAGGAATAGTGCCCCATCATTGGCATCAGGGGGGAGGAATAGTGCCCCATCATTGGTGTCAGTGGGGGGAATAGAATCCCATCATTAGTGTAGGTGGAGGGAATAGTGCCCCATCATTGGCATCAGGGGGGAGGAATAGTGCCCCATCGTTGGTGTCAGTGGAAGGAAAAATGCCTCAAGGGCCAGACAAAGAGCCACATCTGGCCACTGGGCCGCAGTTTGGAGACCACTGCCATAGAGGAAAAGAATACATAACTCACCCAGCACGGTACACACCAGCGGTCGGCTTGGTACATTCTTGTCAGTTGGCTTTTTCCGATGCCTCATTGGCTGCAAAGATTTAAATCACAGACAGTAAAATATCTTCAACATGTGAGGAAAAATCCAGAAATTTCTCTTTAGCAACATCCTTCCCTTTTCAAAGCGGTCGCAAACCTCAGTACATGAACTCTGAACAAAGCACATCTCTTTATAGTGTGTCCTTGTCTCAATCCAGAGCACCAAGTGTCATTTCGGTCTGTGCTGCCTCCTTCCTCTGCTTCACTTCTGACAAGTTTTTCTAACACCAAGAGAAGGAATTGTAACACGGGAGGGAGCTCCAACACACAACCTATGATTGACAGCCTCAGCTCTCTCCCTTTGTGCTGTGTGGGGGTGTCCCTTCCCTACAATCAGCTCTCCTTACAGAGTTCTGCAGAGTGTGATTTTAGTTGCCCGCCCCCTGCTTTCAAAAAGTTCAGACAAGCTGTATCAATTCTGAACTTTGAATGGCTGTGGAGGAGGGAGGGCTGCAGATAAATAGGTACAACTTATGTAGGCTTCATCTCTGTGTATCACCTGAGGCCGGTCACTTCAGTGGGGATATGGAGGGTTTACAACCAGTTTAATAAAAGTAGCTTTCTTTTTAACTGTTGAGGGGGATAAGAGGAGCTTTATTTTAACTTTACCCTACAATGAATGAATGACCTTTATTCCTTTCCTGGCCAGATAAACTGCCCCATTTATAAAGGATACATTGAATGCAATATCCATTAAGGTTTTCCAGGGGTCACAGTTCACCCAGGGTTGTAATTCCCAAAAGAAAGAGACTTGCAGCATTTCCATTTCATGATCACAGCCTCGGGGGTCCCACCTGACCCACTGAACCACAACTCTGTCCTTTGAATAGGAAGAATGTAGGAGGCTGTCAGGAAAGGAATATTCATGTGCACAGATACACAAGCCTCAGAAAATCCTGCCCGTGACTGATTAGCGGGTGCACATGCACGAATGGGAGCGTGAGCGCGCCAGACCCAAAGGGCTATTTAAAGTGTAGAAATGTCATCAGCACACCAAGGATTCCTCAGAAGGATCCAAAGCTTTTTTTCACATGGTCACACGGGTACACATATGGCAACGTTTCAGGGCCACGCAGGGCCCCTTCGTCTGAACTAGTGCAGTGCGTCAGTGCCGTCTGTTCTATTACGTTCCTGTTACCAGTTCCTGTTCTCCTGTTGCTGACTTGATCCAGCCTTTGACTTTGTCTGAATGCCGCCTGTACTGACCCTCAGCCTGTCCCTGGATTACGCTTCTGACTAGCTGTTACTGACTCCGGATTGATTCCGGACGATTCTCCCGCTTACCATTTGTACAAACTCTGCTCGCTAGTTGCCGACCTGGACCGTCTGACTCCATCTTGTGCCCATCCGGCACCTGACTTCTCCTCTGGCTCCAGTCCTTCTGCTAGTGTTGCCAGTCCTATCCCTGCGTTTCTGACACACGTCAGCACCTGCCAGCGAAAGACTTACTCGTGCCCCTCCAGTCACGTTAGCAGGTACTCCAGAGCCGGGGCTGGAAGAGAGGCCTTCCCCTAAAGCATGGGTGTCCAACCTTTTGGCTTCTCTGGGCCACATTGAGTGTACAGAAATACTGTATACTATATACTATTAGTTAAGGTATACAAGTAATAAAACGCCGTTGAGCCTTTCCTGTGCTGTCCTCCCCCCAGCACTAATTTACCACAACTAGTGGATGATCCCCTCCGAGGCTGCCTCTGTGGCCATGACCCCAACTCGACTTGCTTCCTCCCCAGCAAAAAAAAAATTGTCAGGGGGCATTGGGCCGCATTGCCTGGGGTTCTGGGCCGCATGTTTGACATGCCTGCCCTAAAGCTTCAGTCTCAACCACCAGGTACGTTACCAAGGTATTTTTGTCACACCAAAGCATAACTATTGAGGCCTCAAGCACACTGGAGGTTCTAAAAAACGCCAGTAGCATTAGCTGCAGAATGACGCGTTTTTGCAAAAGCGTTTTGCCGCGTTTGCATTTTTTTAGCAAAACTATACTCCCACAAAAGCTTGAGGCTCAAAAACGTGCCTATACACCGAATAGTTGCGTTTAACAGCGTTATCTTTACTGCTGTTACTGACCCTGGCTTGATTCCTGACGATTCTCCCGCTTACCATTTGTACCTACTCTGCTCGCTAGTTGCCGACCTGGACCGTCTGATTCCATCTTGTGTCCATCCTGCACCTGACCTCCTGCATTCTCCTCTGGCTCCAGTCCTGCCAGTGTTGCCAGTCCTGTCCCTGTGTTTCTGACGCACATCAGCACCTGCCAGCGAAAGACTTACCGGGCAGTCGTGCCACTCCAGTCACGTTACCAGGGACGCCAAAGGCGGGGCTGGAAGAAAGGCCTTCCCCAACGCTTCAGGCTCCACCACCAGGTACGTTACCGAGGCATTTTTGTCACACCAAAGCATAACTATTTAGGCCTCATGCACAGTGGAGGTTCTAAAAACGGCAGTAGCATTAGCTGCACAATGGCGCATTTTTGCAAAATCGTTTTGCCGCGTTTGCATTTTTTTTAGCAAAACTATACTCCCACAAAAGCTTGAGGCTCAAAAACGTGCCTAAACACCGGATAGTTGCGTTTAACAGCGTTATCATCTTTACTACTGTTACTGACCCTGGCTTGATTCCTGAGGATTCTCCTGCTTGCCATTTGTACCAACTCTGCTTGCTAGTTGCCGACCTGGACCGTCTGACTCTATCTTGTGCCCATCCTGCACCTGCCTTTCTGCTAGTACTGCCAGTCCCATCCCTGCATTTCCTAAAACTTCCCAGGGTGCAACAACAGTCAGAAGGCATGGGGGGGTCAATTCACCAAGACCTAAATGACGCTGAGAAAAATGCGCAAACAATTGTGCAAATGTTCAATTCACTAAGAATTGTGCGGTAAAAAATGACTGCAGTAAAGTTGCGATAATGTGGTAATTAACACATATTTTCATGTGGTAATTTATTGCATTAAGCTGGTTGGTAAGGAGCGGGCCGGGAAGCCAGCTGCCGCGTCCTTAACAGATGACTCATCAGCTGTCAGCGGGTTCCCCACCTGACGGCTGAATGTAAAGAAAACATGCCAGCAGCCATGATCTAAAAGGAAAAAAAAAATGTGTGCCCCCCCAAAAATCAGACCCTTATCCGAGCATATAGCCTGGCAGGTCAGGAAAGGAAATGGACCAGCGAGTGCACCCCCCTCCCCCTTCCTGAACCATGCCAGGCCACATGCCCTCAACACACACAAATGAGTCACGGTAAACGTTAGTGAATTGACCCCATTGTATCACATACTTGTCTTTTGGAGAGGTTCATGTCTGATTCTAAATGATTGACAAATATTAACTGCTGGAAGATGTGAACAGAATCTACGGAGATCGCACTCACCATTCTGTGGAGGTTGACACGGAAATTCATGTTGTCATCGTGCAGAAAGGCGTTGACGTATTGGTCCTGGAGACAGAGAAAGTACAAATCATTAACTGCAGTTACTGGAATCCACATCAACAATAATGCGCAAGAACATTCTGTAACCCCCCCCCCCCCCCCCCAAAACAATCTGCAAGAACATGACATCCCCCGCCGAGGAACGCACAGAACCTACTGTAAGCACAGCTAATGGAAGAGAAGGGGACAAGGCTGTACTACAAGTACAAAAAACAAATTATACTTTCCTTTATGGGGATACTTAAAAATATAAATCTATAACAAAACTAAAAATTAAATAACGACAATATTGTAACTTCTACTTACACAAAGATATTTATTATTTTCTTTGCTACAGGATCACAAACACACAAATTATATTTATTTTGTATCTCTAATTTTTGGTCTTCTCATGTATCTCTCTTGTAACTCTCACACTGGGGCGATCCGACTTGGGGGGGGCGACCTCCGAGGTCGCGGTGCGAGCAGCGCGCCGCGACCTTGGAGTGGCCGGCACGGACTTCATAACATTGAAGTCTATGACGGTCGCTCCGGGTCGCCCCAAAGAAGCTCCGGACCCTTTTTCTAAGTCGGAGCGACTTGTGTCGTTCCTATTCGAACGGGTCCGCAGCTTCCCTATGGAAGGCGACCTACAGCGACCTGTGAGGCGACCAGGTCGCCTCACAGGTCGCCTTAGTGTGAACGGGGGCTTTATCTTTTGGCCTTCTTGCTGGCTTTTACAAGCAAAATACAACCCCCCCCCCCCCCCCAAGAAAAATAAAATCAACATTTTATTAGAAATAGAATATACATACAGTATCTCACAATAGAGTGTACACCCCTCAAATTTTTGTAAATATTTCATTCTATCTTTTCCTGTGACAACACTGAAGAAATGACACTTTGCTACAATGTAAAGTAGTGAGTGTACAGCTTGTATAACAGTGTAAATTTGCTGTCCCCTCAAAATAACTCAACACACAGCCATTAATGTCTAAACTGCTGGCAACAAAAGTCAGTACACCCCTAAGTTAAAGTGTCTATATTGGGTCCAATTAGTCATTTTCCCTCCCCAGTGTCATGTGACTCGTTAGTGTTACAAGGTCTCAGGTGTGAATGGGGAGCAGGTGTGTTAAATTTGGTGTTATCGCTCTCACTCTCTCATACTGGTCACTGGAAGTTCAACATGGCATTGCATGGCAAAGAACTCTCTGAGTATCGGAAAAAAAGAATTGTTGCTCTACATAAAGATGGCCTAGGCTATAAGAAGATTGCCAAGACCCTGAAACTGAGCTGCAGCACGGTGGTCAAGACCATACAGCGTTTTAACAGGAGAGGTTACACTCAGAACAGGCCTCGCCATGGTCCACCAAAGAAGTTGAGTGCGCGTGCTCAGAGTCATATCCAGAGGATGTCTTTGGGAAATAGACGTATGAGTGCTGCCAGCATTGCTGCAGAGGTTGAAGGGGTGGGGAGTCAGCCTGTCAGTGCTCAGACCATACGCCGCACACTGCATCAAATTGGTCTGAATGGCTGTCGTCCCAGAAGGAAGCCTCTTCTAAAGATGATGCACAAGAAAGCCTGCAAAAAGTTTGCTGAAGACAAGCAGACTAAGGACATGGATTACTGGAACCATCTCCTGTGGTCTGATGAGACCAAGATAAACTTATTTGGTTCAGATGGTGTCAAGCGTGTGTGGTGGCAACCAGGTGAGGAGTACAAAGACAAGTGTGTCTTGTCTACAGTCAAGCATGGTGGTGGGAGTGTCATGGTCTGAGGCTGCATGAGTGCTGCCGGCACTGGGGAGCTACAGTTCATTGAGGGAACCATGAATGCCAACATGTACTGTGACATACTGAAGCAGAGCATGATCTCCTCCCTTCAGAGACTGGGCCGGAGGGCAGTATTCTAACATAACGACCCCAAACACCTCCTATATGACCACTGCCTTGCTAAAGAAGCTGAGGGTAAAGGTGATGGACTGGCCAAGCATGTCTCCAGACCTAAACCCTATTGAGCATCTGTGGGACATCCTCAAACGGAAGGTGGAGAAGCGCAAGGTCTCTAACATCCACCAGCACTGTGATGTCATCATGGAGGAGGGGAAGAGGACTCCAGTGGCAACCTGTGAAGCTCTGGTGAACTCCATGCCCAAGAGGGTTAAGGCAGTGCTGGAAAATATTGACACTTTGGGCCCAATTTGGACATTGTCACTTAGGGGTGTACTCACTTTTGTTGCCAGCGGTTTAGACATTAATGGCTGTGTGTTGAGTTATTTTGAGGGGACAGCAAATTTACACTGTTATACAAGCTGTACACTCACTACTTTACATTGTAGCAAAGTGTCATTTCTTCAGTGTTGTCACATGAAAAGATAGAATAAAATATTTACAAAAATGTGAGGGGTGTACTCACTTTTGTGGGATACTGTGTATGTTTGTATATATATATATATATATATATATATATATATATATATATATATATATATATATACAGTGGGTACGGAAAGTATTCAGACCCCCTTAAATTTTTCACTCTTTGTTATATTGCAGTCATTTGCTAAAATCATTTAGGTTCATTCTTCTTCCTCATGAATGTACACACAGCACCCCATACTGACAGAAAAACACAGAATTGTTGACATTGTTGCAGATTTATTAAAAAAGAAAAACTGAAATATCACATGGTCCTAAGTATTCAGACCCTTTGCTGTGACACTCATATATTTAACTCAGGTGCTTTCCATTTCTTCTGATCGTCCTTGAGAGGGTTCTACACCTTCATTTGAGTCCAGCTGTGTTTGATTATACTGATTGGACTTGATTAGGAAAGCCACACACCTGTCTATATAAGACCTTCCAGATCACAATGCATGTCAGAGCAAATGAGAATCACGAGGTCAAAGGAACTGCCTGAAGAGCTCAGAGACAGAATTGTGGCAAGGCACAGATCTGGCCAAGGTTACAAAAAGATTTTTGCTGCACTTAAGGTTCCTAAGAGCACAGTGGCCTCCATAATCCTCAAATGGAAGACGTTTGGGACGACCAGAACCCTTCCTAGAGCTGGCCGTCCGGCCAAACTGAGCTATCGGGGGAGAAGAGCCTTGGTGAGAGAGGTAAAGAAGAACCCAAAGATCACTGTGGCTGAGCTCCAGAGATGCAGTCAGGAGATGGGAGAAAGTTGTAGAAAGTCAACCATCACTGCAGCCCTCCACCAGTCGGGGCTTTATGGCAGAGTGGCCCGACGGAAGCCTCTCCTCAGTGTAAGACACATGAAAGCCCGCATGGAGTTTGCTAAAAAACACCTGAAGGACTCCAAGATGGTGAGAAATAAGATTCTCTGGTCTTATGAGACCAAAATAGAACTTTTTGGCCTTAATTCTAAGCGGTATGTGTGGAGAAAACCAGGCACTGCTCATCACCTGTCCAATACAGTCCCAACAGTGAAGCATGGTGGTGGCAGCATCATGCTGTGGGGGTGTTTTTCAGCTGCAGGGACAGGACGACTGTTTGCAATCGAGGGAAAGATGAATGCGGCCAAGTACAGGGATATCCTGGACAAAAACCTTCTCCAGAGTGCTCTGGACCTCAGACTGGGCCGAAGGTTTACCTTCCAACAAGACAATGACCCTAAGCACACAGCTAAAATAACGAAGGAGTGGCTTCACAACAACTCCGTGACTGTTCTTGAATGGCCCAGCCAGAGCCCTGACTTAAACCCAATTGAGCATCTCTGGAGAGACCTAAAAATGGCTGTCCACCAACGTTTACCATCCAACCTGACAGAACTGGAGAGGATCTGCAAGGAGGAATGGCAGAGGATCCCCAAATCCAGGTGTGAAAGACTTGTTGCATCTTTCCCAAAAAGACTCCTGGCTGTATTAGATCAAAAGGGGGCTTCTACTAAATACTGAGCAAAGGGTCTGAATACTTAGGACCATGTGATATTTCAGTTTTTCTTTTTTAATAAATCTGCAACAATGTCAACAATTCTGTGTTTTTCTGTCAGTATGGGGTGCTATGTGTACATTCATGAGGAAGAAGAATCAACCTAAATGATTTTAGCAAATGGCTGCAATATAACAAAGAGTGAAAAATTGAAGGGGGTCTGAATACTTTCCGTACCCATTGTATATATATATATATATATATACACACACACACACACACACACACACATATATACATACACTATGTTGTTTTGTATCTCTTACTGTTGGTCTTCCCAAACTGGACTCTGACTTTTCAAAGCAAAGTGCAAAAAAAATAATAAATACAAAGAAATTTTCTCAGAAATATATAGATTATTTTGTATCTCTGATTTTTAGCCATCTCAAACTGGACTCTGCCACGCAAAGTGAAAAAAAAAATGCCTTTAGTATTTAAAGGTGAAAAAGGTATCTTTTTTTTACCCTGGGTATATTACATAGAAATGTTTTGTGAAAGATCCTTGGAAAATACATATTGAATGAACCTCCTCTTCCTGCTGGGACCCTCCGATGTATTTGAGAGTTCACGCTTTGAAACGCATTGTAAATAAGACTCGCTCCTGCCTAAGAAAAGATTGACAGCCGGGTCGCTAAAAAATAAAAAATCAATACAGAAAGCGGTGATTGAAGTCATGTGTTGAGTAGAAACGCAGCGGTCGCCATGACTTATGAATGTGAGGGCGGACACCTTAGCTGTGACATTGTGCTGGAACGGTACAGCCTATCGTAGCGCAATGTGCTTCTAAACATGAAACAAAGCCGGCTATGGAACACAAAGGGACATATTTACTGAAAGGAACAGATAGAAGAAAAGGAAAAAAAAAAAATTGCAGGAACCATATGCAGAGAAAAAGAAAATAGAGAATATATATATATATATATATATATATATATATATATATATATATATATATATATATAGAGTATATAAAGAATTTAGATACAGGAAACATGAACATCCACCGGTGGTTGAAATGCGTCAAGCGTGGAGGTCACTTTGCAGCAGGCGTGCGCACACGAGGACACAGGAACAGCGCAGTGTCTCGGGCGTACGGTGACGTTTGGTATGCGGTTTTAGTGCTGGCAAAGCACTTTACATATTTTGTAAGTTATAATTTTTTATACAGTACTGTGCAAAAAATGTGAATAAATGCTGTAAAGTATGAATACTTTAAAAAATATATAATTTTAATTGTTTTATTTTTATCAATTCCCAAAATGCAAAGTGAGCGAACTGAAGAAAAATCTAAATCAAGCCAATATTTGGTGCAACCCTCCCCTTTGGCCTCAAACCAGCATCAGTTCTTACACTCGCACGCTTTGTACACTCTCACACGGATTTTGTAGAATTAGAGTCAGGTGTATGAATTGAACAGCATAGATGCAGTAGTCAGGAAACGTTGAGGAGCGTAGACGCAATGGTCGGGGAACGTTGAGGAGCGTAGACGCAGTGGTCAGGGAACGTTGAGGAGCTTAGACGCAGTGGTCGGGGAACGTTGAGGAGCATAGACGCAGTGGTCAGGGAACGTTGAGGAGCATAGACGCAGTGGTCAGGGAACGTTGAGGAGCTTAGACGCAGTGGTCAGGGAACGTTGAGGAGCTTAGACGCAGTGGTCAGGGAACGTTGAGGAGCTTAGACGCAATGGTCAGGGAACGTTGAGGAGCACAGACGCAGTGGTCAGGGAACATTGAGGAGCTTAGACACAGTGGTCAGGGAACATTGAGGAGCACAGACGCAGTGGTCAGGGAACATTGAGGAGCTTAAACGCAGTGGTCAGGGAACATTGAGGAGCATAGAGGCAGTGGTCAGGGAACATTGAGGAGCTTAGACGCAGTGGTCAGGGAACATTGAGGAGCTTAGACGCAGTGGTCAGGGAACATTGAGGAGCTTAGACGCAGTGGTCAGGGAACGTTGAGGAGCATAGACGCAGTGGTCAGGGAACATTGAGGAGCTTAAACGCAGTGGTCAGGGAACATTGAGGAGCACAGACGCAGTGGTCAGGGAACATTGAGGAGCTTAAACGCAGTGGTCAGGGAACATTGAGGAGCATAGAGGCAGTGGTCAGGGAACATTGAGGAGCTTAGACGCAGTGGTCAGGGAACATTGAGGAGCATAGACGCAGTGGTCAGGGAACATTGAGGAGCATAGACGCAGTGGTCAGGGAACATTGAGGAGCACAGACGCAGTGGTCAGGGAATGTTGAGGAGCACAGACGCAGTGGTCAGGGAACGTTGAGGAGCATAGACGCAGTGGTCGGGGAACGTTGAGGAGCATAGACGCAGTGGTCAGGTAACGTTGAGGAGCGTAGACGCAGTGGTCAGGTAACGTTGAGGAGCTTAGACGCAGTGGTCGGGGAACGTTGAGGAGCATAGACGCAGTGGTCGGGGAACGTTGAGGAGCGTAGACGCAGTGGTCGGGGAACGTTGAGGAGCGTAGACGCAGTGGTCGGGGAACGTTGAGGAGCGTAGACGCAGTGGTCAGGGAACGTTGAGGAGCATAGACACAGTGGTCGGGGAACGTTGAAGAGCGTAGACGCAGTGGTCAGGGAACGTTGAGGAGTATAGACACAGTGGTCAGGGAACGTTGAGGATCATAGACACAGTGGTCAGGGAACGTTGAGGAGCATAGACGCAGTGGTCAGGGAATGTTGAGGAGCGTAGACGCAGTGGTCAGGGAACGTTGAGGAGCGTAGACGCAGTGGTCAGGTAGCGTAAGGAGCTTAGACGCAGTGGTCAGGGAACGTTGAGGAGCGTAGACGCAGTGGTCAGGGAACGTTGAGGAGCGTAGACGCAGTGGTCAGGTAGCGTAAGGAGCTTAGACGCAGTGGTCAGGGAACGTTGAGGAGCGTAGACGCAGTGGTCAGGGAACGTTGAGGAGCGTAGACGCAGTGGTCGGGGAACGTTGAGGAACGTAGACGCAGTGGTCGGGGAACGTTGAGGAACGTAGACGCAGTGGTCGGGGAACGTTGAGGAGCTTAGACGCAGTGGCCAGGGAACATTAAAGAGCATAGAGGCAGTGGTCAGGTAACAGTGAGGAGCGTAGACGCAGTGATCAGGTAATATTGAAGAGCATAGACGCAGTGGTCAGGCAACGTTGAGAACCATAGACACAGTGGTCGGGGAACATTGAGGATCATAGACACAGTGGTCGAGGAACATTGAGGAACGTAGACGCAACGGTCTGCCAAGGAGACTTAATGCAGCAGATAAAGACACATCCTGCTTCCTTCCCTTCCACATCGGAAGATGTCCGTTAGTGCCATCAGCACAGAACTGAAGGAAACCAGTGGGACTCAGGTCCACCCATCTACTGTCTGGAGAATTCTGGTGGAAACCAGTGGGACTCGAGTACCCCCAACTACTGTCTGGAGAAGTCTGATGGAAACCAGTGGGACCCAGGTATACCCATCTACTGTCTGGAGAAGTCTGGCTAGAAGTGGTTTTCTGGACGAATTGCGGCCAAAAAGCCTCCAATGTGGAAACAAGGCTAAGCGACTCAACAACTCAGGAAAACATAGGAACTGGGAGGCAGAAAAATGCCAGCTGTGGCTCTGGACGCAGTGGTCAGGGAACGTTGAGGAGCTTAGACGCAGTGGTCAGGGAACGTTGAGGAGCTTAGACGCAGTGGTCAGGGAACGTTGAGGAGCTTAGACGCAGTGGTCAGGGAACGTTGAGGAGCTTAGACGCAGTGGTCAGGGAACGTTGAGGAGCTTAGACGCAATGGTCAGGGAACGTTGAGGAGCACAGACGCAGTGGTCAGGGAACATTGAGGAGCATAGAGGCAGTGGTCAGGGAACATTGAGGAGCTTAGACGCAGTGGTCAGGGAACATTGAGGAGCTTAGACGCAGTGGTCAGGGAACATTGAAGAGCTTAGACGCAGTGGTCAGGGAACGTTGAGGAGCATAGACGCAGTGGTCAGGGAACATTGAGGAGCTTAAACGCAGTGGTCAGGGAACATTGAGGAGCATAGACGCAGTGGTCAGGGAACATTGAGGAGCATAGACGCAGTGGTCAGGGAACATTGAGGAGCACAGACGCAGTGGTCAGGGAACGTTGAGGAGCACAGACGCAGTGGTCAGGGAACGTTGAGGAGCATAGACGCAGTGGTCGGGGAACGTTGAGGAGCATAGACGCAGTGGTCGGGTAACGTTGAGGAGCGTAGACGCAGTGGTCAGGTAACGTTGAGGAGCTTAGACGCAGTGGTCGGGGAACGTTGAGGAGCGTAGACGCAGTGGTCGGGGAACGTTGAGGAGCGTAGACGCAGTGGTCAGGGAACATTGAGGAGCTTAGACGCAGTGGTCAGGGAACGTTGAGGAGCATAGACGCAGTGGTCAGGGAACATTGAGGAGCATAGACGCAGTGGTCAGGGAACATTGAGGAGCATAGACGCAGTGGTCAGGGAACATTGAGGAGCACAGACGCAGTGGTCAGGGAACGTTGAGGAGCACAGACGCAGTGGTCAGGGAACGTTGAGGAGCATAGACGCAGTGGTCGGGGAACGTTGAGGAGCATAGACGCAGTGGTCGGGTAACGTTGAGGAGCGTAGACGCAGTGGTCGGGTAATGTTGAGGAGCGTAGACGCAGTGGTCGGGGAACGTTGAGGAGCGTAGACGCAGTGGTCGGGGAACGTTGAGGAGCGTAGACGCAGTGGTCGGGGAACGTTGAGGAGCGTAGACGCAGTGGTCAGGGAACGTTGAGGAGCATAGACACAGTGGTCGGGGAACATTGAAGAGCGTAGACGCAGTGGTCAGGGAACGTTGAGGAGTATAGACACAGTGGTCAGGGAACGTTGAGGATCATAGACACAGTGGTCAGGGAACGTTGAGGAGCATAGACGCAGTGGTCAGGGAACGTTGAGGAGCGTAGACGCAGTGGTCAGGGAACGTTGAGGAGCGTAGACGCAGTGGTCAGGTAGCGTAAGGAGCTTAGACGCAGTGGTCAGGGAACGTTGAGGAGCGTAGACGCAGTGGTCAGGGAACGTTGAGGAGCGTAGACGCAGTGGTCAGGTAGCGTAAGGAGCTTAGACGCAGTGGTCAGGGAACGTTGAGGAGCGTAGACGCAGTGGTCAGGGAACGTTGAGGAGCGTAGACGCAGTGGTCGGGGAACGTTGAGGAACGTAGACGCAGTGGTCGGGGAACGTTGAGGAACGTAGACGCAGTGGTCGGGTAGCGTTGAGGAGCTTAGACGCAGTGGCCAGGGAACATTAAAGAGCATAGAGGCAGTGGTCAGGTAACAGTGAGGAGCGTAGACGCAGTGATCAGGTAATATTGAAGAGCGTAGACGCAGTGGTCAGGCAACGTTGAGAACCATAGACACAGTGGTCGGGGAACATTGAGGATCATAGACACAGTGGTCGAGGAACATTGAGGAACGTAGACGCAACGGTCTGCCAAGGAGACTTAATGCAGCAGATAAAGACACATCCTGCTTCCTTCCCTTCCACATCGGAAGATGTCCGTTAGTGCCATCAGCACAGAACTGAAGGAAACCAGTGGGACTCAGGTCCACCCATCTACTGTCTGGAGAATTCTGGTGGAAACCAGTGGGACTCGAGTACCCCCAACTACTGTCTGGAGAAGTCTGATGGAAACCAGTGGGACCCAGGTATATCCATCTACTGTCTGGAGAAGTCTGGCCAGAAGTGGTTTTCTGGACGAATTGCGGCCAAAAAGCCTCCAATGTGGAAACAAGGCTAAGCGACTCAACAACGCAGGAAAACATAGGAACTGGGAGGCAGAAAAATGCCAGCTGTGGCTCTGGACTGATGAGTTACAATGTGAAATATTTGGCTGTAGCAGTTTGTTGGGGGAAGGGCTGGGGAGCAGTACAATAATCAGTGTCTGCAGCCAACTGTGAAGCATGGTGGAGTTTCCTTCCAGGTCTAGGGCTGCCCTTCTGCATCACCAACTCAGAGACATTTTTTCTTTCCAGTGACACCACTGACACAAATATATTTTTTTCATTTCAATCACACCATCGACTTGGACATTTTTTTTCTTTCCAGTGATGCCACCAGTGCAGGGTCAGTTTTACTTTACGCCACCAGTGCAGGGTCATTTTTTCTTTCCAGTGACACCACCGACTCAGGGACATTATTTAATTTGCTTAATATTTGTGCACCAATCTCAAACTTTTCTGTTCGCCGCAGTGTACCACAAACATTACAAACATGTTGCTGTGTGCTGCTACTGACCCCACCCCCTTCTTCACCCAAAGATAGGGGGGGGGGGGCAGTTTCCCATCTTCGCCCTGGGCACTGTATGACCTTGTCTCAGCACTTGCTGCAAGCACAGGACAATCTACAAGTATCCCCATACACAGTACAAGGGCAGGTTCGTCCAGTGCCCAGGGTGGGGATATGGAGGTGCGCCCCCTCCCCCTTCTGCTAAAGAGTGCTGTAGAATGGATGCATCTCCCAACACCCGTTCTCCACCCCCTTGCTCTGGTTAGCATGGAGTGTGCATTGTAAATGTGTGACCAATTGCTTGTTTTATGGTTGGGTTGCTGCGCCTGGGGCGGCTGTCCCTGCTGCCCATACACCAGCCTTGGTAAAATCACTTCGCTACAGCCAATAGATTTATTGACCCCAGGCTACAAATAAAGAGTATTTTTTTTTCTTTTCTTTATTGTACGCAGAGAAAATTCATCTTGTTTGCAAACCAGCCGAACAATAAAGAGAGCAGCCAATTACAGCGATATTAAAATGCACGGCGTGAAATAAATGCTTTCTAAATTCCGGGTCTGCGAGGCTTTATTGGCTCCTCGCCACTTGCTATTTAGCAGAATTTACGGGAGACACGGCTTTTTGTGTTCAATCTTAAAGACTAATTAACTTTGACGCATCGCGTCGCCTTGTTCCATTGGTTTGCTCCAACTCATTAGCTCTCAGATTCTGGATTTCGTTTTCTGCTTTCATAAGCAAAAATGTATTTTTAGCTCCCGTCAGCCAGCCAACTCCTTAACTTTCCTCCGAAAAGCATGGCTCCTTCCCTCTCCGGAGTGTGGCGGGGTTAAAGGGGAATTCCGCCAACACCAAGCATTCTTTCCAGACAGCGCAGAGAGGTGCAAATGAACTCTAAAGCAGGGGTGTCAAACTCCATTTTATCGCGGGCCGCATCAGCATTATGGTTGCCCTCAAAGGGCCGGTTAGGTTATATCTGTGGGATTAGATGTCCAGAGCACCCCACGCCCCCTTACACCCTTACATTAGATGTTGAGAGCCCCCCCATCATCAGAAGTCAAGAGTCACCCACCCTTCCTTACATCACAATACACCCGCTTACCTTGTGCTGCTGCCAGGAAGAAGCTGCGGGTGGATCTGGGAAGTGGTGCAGGGTCTGGAGGAGAACCAGAGGAGGGCTGGAGTCAGCTTTCCAGAGTCTGCTGAATGCTGAGACCAGGGGAGGCAAAGACAAGGTGGTGTTGCGGCTGCACAGAGAGGTGCAGGATCTGCAGGAGGAGTTCTGCAATCCTCTCTGCTGCGGACTGCTAAAAAGGGGGGGGGGTGGTCAGAGAGGAGCCTTTCTACAGCTGCACAGAGGAGTGCAGGATCTGGCAAAGGAGTTCTGTCCTCTCTGCTGTCGACTGCAGAGGCAAGGTGGGGGCAGAGACAAGGGGGTGCCACAGCTGCAGGAGATGTGTGAGGGCCACATGAAATGGCCTAGGGGGCCTCATTCGGCCCGCAGGCCTTGTGTTTGACACCTGTGCTCTAAAGGGTCCTTTCACGCGCCAGTAATTCAGGCGGACCTGATCGGACCCTCCATTTAGGGCCGGACCTACAATGGGTCCCAGTGGGTCCATTGGACCCAGGCGGCAGTTGAGCAGGGGCGGCCGCCACCTCTACGTCCCACCAGAAAGGCAGCCAGTGTAGGAGAAAAAAAACTAAGGTGATCTAGGTGAGCTTATTAGGCTTATATGGCTTATTATTCGATGCACTGGGACATTATACCACTTACTGGTTAATAGACGGTTTACCTTGCAGGTCTTGGGGAATCTTTCGAATTGACCCCTTGGGAGGGAACGACTTTATCCCCCTAGAGGGCATTAATGGAGAACCTTGGCACCCCAGATGTTTTGGAACTACATTTCCCATGATGCTCATGCACTCTGCAGTGTAGTTGAGCATCATGGGAAATGTAGTTCCAAAACATCTGGGGTGCCAAGGTTCATCATCACTGTCCTAGAGCAATTGGCTGTATAGACATGGCAGCTATATACCTTTCATGCCGATACCCTCGTCCAGGGATATGCAAACTTTGGCCCTCCAGCTGTTGCAAAACTACAAGTCCCATCATGCTTCTGCCTCTGTGTGTCATGCTTGTGGCTGTCAGTCTTGCTATGCCTCATGGGACTTGTAGTTCTGCAACATCTGGAGGGCCACAGTTTGCATATCCCTGCCCTAGTCGCTACCCCGACAGCTGGGATTTATGAGATCTGTGCACTTTCTATGCTTGTTACCAATTTGGAAGGATCTCTGTATGTCAGGGTAAGTTATTGTTTTTCATATAGTAGACCTATGGGTCTCTATAGATTGTTATTTATATATTTTTTCTCCTCTTTCTATTGAGTATGTCTTTTTACCCGACAGCTCTTAAAAATCTTGATACCCAGTGTGATTATTAACCTTGTATCTCTTCCTTGCCCATATGAGTCATATGAGCCTGGTGTACGTACATATATAATATTTTATAGGTATGTATAGTTCTCTGCTACGAGGTTTAGTTTGTAGAGATCTTTTTTCTATATACCTACATTTACACACAGGGGCTGACTGGCAACTTTCAAGCCCAGGGGGCAAGTACAAACCAGAGGCCCATGGTGCAGCGACTCGGCCCCCCCTCCCACTCTCCCTCTTCTGGCCTCCTCCTGACCCCCATTTCAGACTGAAGCTCCGCTTCAGGTACTCTCTACTTACCTGGTGAATCCAGGTTTCCGAGGTGGCCAGCAGGAGGCAGTTGGGGGGGGGGGGGGGAGCTGGGACAGCTTAGTCAGGGCTGGACGGGGGAGGAGAGTCTCCAGTGGGGCATGGAACCGGCTTCTGCTTAGACACAGTTTACACAATGGATCGTCAGTCAAACTACGACCCTCCAGCTGTTGCGGAACTACACATCCCATGAGGCATTGTAAAACTCTGACAGACATGACTAGGCATGATGGGAATTGTAGTTCCTGAACAACTGGAGGGCCAAAGTTTGAAGATCCCTGGTTTACACCATCCATGCGGGTGGGGAATAGGTCAGCGGGTGGGGAATAGGTCAGCGGATGGGGACTAGGTCAGCGGGTGGGGAATAAGTCAGCGGGTGGGGAATAAGTCAGCGGGTGGGGAATAAGTCAGCGGGTGGGGAATTGGTCAGCGGGTGGGGAATTGGTCAGCGGGTGGGGAATTGGTCAGCGGGTGGGGAATTGGTCAGCGGGTGGGGAATTGGTCAGCGGGTGGGGAATTGGTCAGCGGGTGGGGAATTGGTCAGCGGGTGGGGAATTGGTCAGCGGGTGGGGAATAGGTCAGCGGGTGGGGAATAGGTCAGCGGGTGGGGAATTGGTCAGCGGGTGGGGAATTGGTCAGCGGGTGGGGAATTGGTCAGCGGGTGGGGAATTGGTCAGCGGGTGGGGAATTGGTCAGCGGGTGGGGAATTGGTCAGCGGGTGGGGAATTGGTCAGCGGGTGGGGAATAGGTCAGCGGGTGGGGAATAGGTCAGCGGGTGGGGAATAGGTCAGCGGGTGGGGAATAGGTCAGCGGGTGGGGAATAGGTCAGCGGGTGGGGAATAGGTCAGCGGGTGGGGAATAGGTCAGCGGGTGGGGAATAGGTCAGCGGGTGGGGAATAGGTCAGCGGGTGGGGACTAGGTCAGCGGGTGGGGACTAGGTCAGCGGGTGGGGACTAGGTCAGCGGGTGGGGACTAGGTCAGCGGGTGGGGACTTTTAACTTCTCTTCACCAGAAATTCTTTAGGAATGTCTGTGGCAGAAGGGGTGCAGCCTTTTCACGGGCATCAGAGCGGTCCACGGGGGCAATTGCCCCCCTGCCCCCTGGCCCAGTCCTCCCCTGTTTACACACCATTGGTTCTTTATTAGTGATATGATTATTATAGTTTGTCACCCACACTCGCCCGTGAGACTGTTTCTAGGCCTTGCCTCGTGTCCATCTGATAAGTCTCAGGTGAGTTCACTATAGTATCCCCCCCCCCCTCCCTTTTTTTCCTAGGGTGGTTATTCATGGCAATAGAAGGCAGTGGGAGTTTGTAACCCTATTGATGTTGGACCTTTATGTCTTAGGGGACTCGCTAGTTTATATTACAAGGATTAAGGTCTGTGATCTGGTCTGTCTTATATTCGTTTATCAGTAAATGATTTGTATGAGCGTATTTTATTATACTCCTGAAGAAGCGGTATACCCGCGAAACATGTTGAGTGTCCCTGACTCCTTTTCCTGATTGCCTCCCCTGGCTAGGGGAAGGCTGGGGGTCGGTGGCTTATTATTATCATGCTGTATACTATGCTAGTTGTGAATTTCTAGCCAACTGCTAGTCAGGATTATATTTATGTTGTTTTAAATAATTGTGTATATATATTCTATACATGTAATATTTTATCAATGTATTTAATAAAATGATTTATCCATTTCTTGTATGGTCCTTACGGTACTATGAAAGTCTTGTGTGCCTTCTCTCTTTTGTTTTTCTTTCTAGTCAGTGTTGTCCGGCCGCAGCACCGTCTCTGTCTCGGCTCCACAGTGTCTCAATGTACCTCCCACTATGCTGCTGGCTGGGGAGCGGCCGAGCGGGAACGGCATTGGTTTGCAGCAGCGTGGGTGGGCGGGCTGTGGGGCGGAGCCAGAATGGCACATGGGTTAGAGAGCGGAGCAGGTTTCCAGCACAGCACAAATACCCACTAACTTACCACCAGTGCTGCAAGAAGGCTCGGGCACACCACTTTGCCAGCTGGTGAGTGAGTTCTAATAAATCTAGGTAATAATGTGAGTGGCTGATTTAATTTGTTGCCCTGAGAAGCTGAGTAAACACATTAAAAAGAGCAAGTCCCTCCCACTTGCTGACCACGCTATAGCTGATTGATGGCTACAGTACAGCCGGCTAGTTCTGGGAGGCCATCATATAGCGCGCCCCCCCTTCGCACGCGTGGAAGTGGCAGGACCTAGCACATTATGGATCTGGGTAAAGGGCAATGACAGCGGCCCTTTACCACCAATGCAGCAAGAGAGGAGAGAGAGACACCGCAGCAGCGTGAGCTGAACCGGCAATGACGTTGGTTTGTATACAAGTGGTGACAGCAGTCCTTTACCGCGTGATCGCTCCGACAATAACGGAGCGATCACTTATCAACAAACCGGCGTCATTGCCGCTTCAGCTCACGCTACTGCGGTGTCTCTCTCTCCTCTCCTCACGCACTGCATCTGCAAAAATCTGACTTCCTGATAAATGTAATTTTAGTTTTAATAATCATGGATGGACGTGGTGGCCTTTTGGTGGGCATGATTTTTTTTTTTTTTTTGGGGGGGTAGCATTTCATTCTTGGACCCAGGCAGCACGATGTCTTGGGCCAGCCCTGCCTCCATTCACCCTAATAGAGCGGAATATGTCAGCAGTGACATGTCTGCCATCACCCGCTGCTATCCGATCCAGTCAGCCAAATCCAGAAGGATGGTGACCCTATTTTCATCCGTCTGGAGCAGGGATCCTCAAACTATGGCCCCTCCAGCTGGTGCAGAACTACACATCCCATGAGGCATTGTAAAACTCTGACATTCACAGACATGACTAGGCATGATGGAAATTGTAGTTCTTGAACAAATGGAGGGCCAAAGTTTGAAGACCCCTGGATTACACCATCCATACAGGTGGGGGGGGGGGGGAGCCTACGCACTGTCCTTGGTTTCAACCCGCACTCAGCGGTGTGGACTAGGTCAGCAGTGGGGATTAGGTCAGCAGTGGGGACTATGGTTTGAAGACCCTTGGTCTGGAGGATCGGATAAGATCGGGTGAAAACAGACAGGTGGTGCGTTTTCACCCGATTTCCCCATAGGGGAGAGCAGGACTCTCAGCACAGCTGAGCGGAGACGGACCTGTCATCCGCCTGCTCAGTGGGGATTAGCGGAACGATCCTCTGCGGAGCAAAGCAGAGTCCGCCGAGCAGACCGCCCCTGTGAATGGACCCTTAGGCGAGTGATTTACTAAAATTGGAGAGTGCAGAATCTGCTGCAGCTCTGCATGGTAGCCAATCAGCTTCTTCAATTAACCCCTAAGGGTAAAACAAATCGTAGTGCCTAAGCACAATTTTGCAACTTTGACATGTATTAGTAAAACCGTACATATCATCACGATTACTTTGTGCATCCAGGTGGATTAACTTTTGGGCAAAACCAATCAAAATACTCTTATTGCGATTTTTTTTACCAAAAATATGTAGCAGAATACAAATAAAGGTCCATAAAGACATGATGATGGTGGAGGAACTTGAGTGGCCTGCACAGAGTCCTGACTTCAAACCGATAGAACACCTTTGGGATAAATTAGAGCGCAGACTATGAGCCAGGCCTTCTTGCCCAACATCAGTGCCTGACCTCACAAATGTGCTTCTGGAAGAATGGTGAAACATTCCCATAGACACTCCTAAACCTTGTGGACAGCCTTCCCAGAAGAGTTGAAGCTGTTATAGCTGCAAAGGGTGGGCCAACTCAATATTGAACCCTACGGACTAAGACTGGGATGCCAGTTTGTTTATAGCCCAAAAAATAAAAAAAACGCAGAGGTGTTTGAATACCACCAAAAGAAAGCTCTATTTATGGGCAAAAAAAGGACATCAATTTTATTTCGGTACAGTGTCGCACGACCGCGCAATGGTCAGTTAAAGTAATGCAGTATCGCAAAACACGGCCTGGTCATGAAGGTGGGGGGGGGGGGGTAAATCTTCCGGGAGGGCAAGTGGTTAAGTGTTGATTTCATTTTCGTTGTTTTAAATTCTATTTTGATTTGCGTGCCTTTATTTTTTTTATCTTGTATGTTTTGCTAAATCTTTACTAGAAATTACTTTATTAAATTACAAAAATAATTAAATTAAAATAAATGGAATTTAAATTCATTAAAATACTTGGTTAAAAAATGACTCACCTCAGCGATACAAGTGAGGATAATGAGGCAAAGTTTTCCGCTGTTCAGCCGATGTTCATCTACAAGAAAAGAATAAAAGTAAGTAAGATGATCGGGAACAATCTGCAAGAAGAGCATGAAGCATGCAAGAAATGATAAAAGCAAGATGGTGGAAAATATCACAAACCGAAAGGCCGAGCGTACGCAAATATGCGGCCCCACTGGACTGGGCTTTTTTTCTGTGGGGCCGCATGTTTGCGTATCTCCCTTTGTGCTGGAGCACACTCCCAGCACATAGACTGGAGACTCACAGAGAGCCCCGGGCCCCGTACTAACCATTGGGACCCGGAACTCCTGATTCCAGGTCACCTTAATGCTGTGAAAGCCTCTGATTGGCTGCCACAGTGATCAGTCACTGTGAAGCCCGACCCTGTGTTTCTCTCTATGTGAATGGAGGAGAGATGCATCGTATCTCTATCTCCTTGCAGGGAGAAAAAAAAAAAGAAAAGAATAAAATAAAAAATATCTAGATCAAAGATTGATCTAGGTCAGTGCCAGGGTTAGTGTTTGGGTGAAGGTCAAAAGGTTAAGGTCAGGGTCAAAGGTCAGTATTTTTTTTGGCACATTATATATATATATATATATATATACATATATACAGTGGGTACGGAAAGTATTCAGACCCCCTTAAATTTTTCACTCTTTGTTATATTGCAGCCATTTGCTAAAATCATTTAAGTTCATTCTTCTTCCTCATGAATGTACACATAGCACCCCATACTGACAGAAAAACACAGAATTGTTGACATTGTTGCAGATTTATTAAAAAAGAAAAACTGAAATATCACATGGTCCTAAGTATTCAGACCCTTTGCTCAGTATTTAGTAGAAGCCCCCTTTTGATCTAATACAGCCAGGAGTCTTTTTGGGAAAGATGCAACAAGTCTTTCACACCTGGATTTGGGGATCCTCTGCCATTCCTCCTTGCAGATCCTCTCCAGTTCTGTCAGGTTGGATGGTAAACGTTGGTGGACAGCCATTTTTAGGGCTCTCCAGAGATGCTCAATTGGGTTTAAGTCAGGGCTCTGGCTGGGCCATTCAAGAACAGTCACGGAGTTGTTGTGAAGCCA